>NW_020955287.1:1334565-1391982 GCF_003031625.1 Empidonax traillii | reverse complement strand
TCCGTTTGTTTGTTCAGCCAGTTGAGGTCTGCTGGGATATTTCTCTGTTTGATTTGCTTGTTAGCTTTGTTGCTGGCTGAAATGGCCCGGGGATGGTTTGTTCAAGGCTTTTGTTTTCTTTTCTGGAAGAGCCTGGTGGAGGGTTTTGTTCTCCACAAGTCAGACAGCATCACTGCACGTGAAGTTTGCCTCGCTACCCACTGCCAGTCTGCCCGGGCAGGTGGCACGGGGTACGTGCACACACATGGGCACCAAAAATCCACCAAAAAAGCACCAGCTGATGTTTTGACATGATGACTTTTTGAGATGCAAGGCAACAGTGGCTTTACTTACAGAGGTGCTGAGACGCTGGGGCAGATGGAAAGGGAAGAGGGGGTCAGGGCTGGTGTGTGTTGGGACCAGATCAGCCAAAGCTGGGGAAATACAGGGTGCAGCAGAATGAAGGAGTATGCTCTTTATCACAGGGAAAGGAGACAAATACTGTAACTGGCCTTATAATCACTTTTTACATACACAGAGTGCAGCGTATGAGGTTTTTATAGAGCATATAGCTCATCTGAAGACTTCTCATGGGAAACTGGGGGAAGCACTGGGGCCTCTGCTCATGGTCCTCCATGCCCAGCTGCTCTCCGTGTCTTCAGGACATGTGCTAGGAGCTATGGTGATGGGAGCTGGGGTCTGGATTTAGTTGCGTTTCATTCATGCCATCACCGAAACCTTTAGTGCATAAGCCTCCAGCTCCTGCCAAGAACATACACATTTGTGGAGCACACGTTGCTCCCTTCTAGCCAAAGGAACAGTTTTATTTATTTTCATGTTGACTAAAATATTCACATTGGTTTCTCCTGATATTATGATGTTTACTTGTCTATATAAATATACATATATAAACACACATTAAAAATAGATCAATAAATTTATACATATATATATATATATATATATATATATACGCATAGATGTATATATATCCTTTCCCTCCCCTTTTCTTCTCACAGTTTGAGCAGTCCCAGTGAGAGGACAGAAAATTTCCATTACAAATGCTTTTTCTGTGACTATTTTTTGTTTTCTAAGCCTGCCTCATGAAAATAGACATAATATTTTCATTTTGGTTGTCTATAAATAAACAGAAATTTGACTTCCAGAATGTGTTCCTCGAGCAAATCAAGTTCTTTCAGGTTTACTCCCTTTCTAAAAAATACTCATGATTTACATGCAGATAACTCCCTACTTTAAAAGTATCCTGATGATGAACTGAAATCTCTGTTACACAGTAGTTGATTACAGTTGGTTGGTACCTGCTCCATTAGGTATTCATACCTCAACAAATATGTTCACATCTTTTTGTAATAGTCTCTTAAAGACATGATTGAAGCCAAATCTTAGCTTTTCTACATCCAAGCCTGTGTCTGAAGCCATGCATGTGCCAAACCAAGGAGATGAAGGGCTGTAGGAAGCCCATTTCCTACCCTACCTGGCCTAATCTGTTTGGTAAAATCTGGTGCACAGACTTCAGCTGCCAGCAAGGCTTCCCTGGGGATTGCATCCTCCTCCTCCTCCTCAGCATAATGGCAGGAGATTGCTTTCCCTGAGGATTTTTCAAGGAAGCAGTCTATGCTTTTAACATTAGCTCAGCCGGTGGAAAGCAGCAGCACCACAAGCAGGCATTGTAGTCGGCAGGGAGAAAAGCACCTCTCGGCTGAATATGGTGCCTCTGGAGATGCTCCTGGGACCTCCAGGTGGATCACAAGTCATTGTGACACTGAGCTTCTGCTGGCTGGCCTTCTCCTTCTCCCTGGCTTCAAGTTGCTGCTGAACCTACAGCTCATCCCCTCTCCTCGAGGAAGACAGGATCTAAAGCAATACCTAGGAGGGACTTCACGTCACCTGAGACTTGGATTTTTCCTGCCATAACCAAGTATTGCTAAAGCAGCCCTCCAGGATAGAGGCAGTCCCAACACAATCTGAAGAGAAAATACAAAAATATTTCCTTTAACTCCCAGCACAGGGATGCTGTTATTGACTTGTAGCTTTAGCTGGCTCCAGGCTGGACCATTTGTCAGGGTGGCAGGATGCTGCTGAATCTTGATGTCAGAGCATTTAAGATGGTGCAGTCCCATGGAGATGTTTTGTTAGTTAGTACTTCCACTGGGATGCCTGCTTATTTCACATGAAAACAAGCCTCCCTCCTCCATGGAGGGTGAGAATAAGCTGTATATTCAGATGATGGTCCACACATAACCTCTGGTGCAGGAAATCTCTGAACTGCAGGAATGCTGTGCTGCAGGAATCTTGCTATACTTTACCCATGTCTTTTCTAGACTCCTTTAAGTCACAGCAGTGGTTTGGAGGACTTCTGCTCCTACTAGATGAGCTACTCTTCCTACAGCTATCTTTAAACATACGGGCCAAACTCTGAAGTTACCTTTCAGTTTTAGAATTGCAATACGGCTGAAAGGGGAGATTGGTCAGGACCTGGCTCTCAGTGAGGAGAACTGTCCGTGCAGCCTGCACGGATGCTCAGTGCACTGACGTGGAACAGGCCGTGCCAGCCCATTTTGCATTTGGGTCACTGTATTGATTGCTTACTTTGACCTGTTTCACTGTTCATTTCCCTGGTACATGCTTTAGAAATCCCTACTCCAGAAATGTCTACCTGCTGAGGAAGCAGACTGAATATTATGTGGAGGCTAGAGAGGTCCTTGATCCTTTTCCTATGACAAGCATGGGCAGAGGCTGTGGGGGGTTGACCCTGGCTCGACACCTGGTGCCCATCAAAGGTGCTCTATCAGTCCCTTCCTCAGCTGGACAGGGGTGAGAAAATATAACAAAATATATTGAAAAGCTCGTGGGTTGGGATAAGGACAGGGAGAAATCACTCACCAACTACTGTAACAGGCAAAATGAACTTGATTTCAGGAAATTGACTTAATTTATTACCAATCAATTCAGAGTAGGGTAGTGAGAAATAAAATCCAAATCTTAAAC
Organism: Empidonax traillii; assembly: GCF_003031625.1. Taxonomy (NCBI): domain Eukaryota; kingdom Metazoa; phylum Chordata; class Aves; order Passeriformes; family Tyrannidae; genus Empidonax; species Empidonax traillii. The sequence goes on along the minus strand of NW_020955287.1, from coordinate 1,388,994 downwards.
CACCTTTGTCCCATTCCTCCCTTCTTTCTGGGCTAATTTCACTCCCAGTTTATCTCCCTGTTTCCCCCAAATGGCACAGAGGGATGGAGAAGGGAGGCTGCAATCAGTTCATTACACATTGTCTGTGCTGCTGCTTCCTCCTCTGGAGGAGGACTCCTCACACTCTTCTGATCCAGCATGGGTCCCTCCCAGGGGGGTGCAGTCCTTCAGGAACAGATTGCTCTAGCGCGGGTCCCCCATGGTGTCACAAATCGTGCCAGCAAAACAGCTCCAGCAGATGGGTTCTTCTCTCCACAGGGCTAGAGGTCCTGCCAGGAACCTGCTCCACTGTGGGCTTCCCACAGCATCACAGAATATTCTGAGTTGGAAGGGACCCACAAGGATCCCTGTATGAATACTCCACACAGGGATCCAACCCACACCCTTGGTGTTATTAGCACCATGCTCTAACCAACTGAGTTACTCTCAGGGTCTGTAGGGGGCCACAAACTCTTTTGAACACCCCTCTGCTCCAGTGTGGGTTCCTCCATGGGCTGCAGGTGGATCTCTGCTGCACCATGGGCCTCCATGGCTGCAGGGGCACAGCTTGCTTTGCTATGGTCTGCACCATGAGCCGCAGGGTAATTTGTGCTCTGGCGCCTGAAGCAACTCCTCCCCCTCCTTCTTCACTGAACTTGGTGTTTGCAGAGTTGTTCTCTCCTGTTCTCACTCTTCTCTGGCTACAATTACTCCTGCACAGTAACTTTCCCTACGTTCTTAACTATGTTATCCCCAAGGTACTACCATGGTCACTGTTGGGCTCAGCATTGGCCAGTGGCAGGTCCATCTTGGAGCGGGCTGGCATTGGCTCTCTTGGACATAAGGGAAACTTCTGGCAGTTTCTCACAGAAGCCACCCCTGAAGACCCCTCACTACCAAAACCTTGCCATGCAAACCCAATACAGAGAGTTTTCAGCTCAAGCAGAGATGACACCCAGACACAGATGACACCCCGCTGCTTTAGTCCCTTTAGAGTTTCTTTCCTGCATAGCATGGAACTGGTGAGATGATGAATCAATCCTCCTTCTCCTGGAGATCTCAATTTGAAATCCCATTTCAGCCTCCTTTAGACTGAGGGTTAAGCCAACTGTGCCTCTCTGAGCCCACTCACCATTACCAAAATGTGCACTTTTTGCACCACTACTAAAAATAGCTGTTCCTCTGTGTCTTGTCTTTTCTTTAAGGACTTTTATTGTGAGAGTAGGGGATGCTTGTTGCTACATGCTGTTAGGTTTTCAGTGCTGTTCAACTTTGGAATAAAGAATCAGTGTTTTAGGGCTGGGATGGCTGCATTTTTAACTTTGATTTTCCCACTGATCTAATTCTTTTGGGCACTTACTCCATGGAGCTGGTGCATTATCCACCTTTCCTGTGTTATGACTTTTAAACCAGTATGCCCCTCCAAGCTTTAATCTTTTTCTTATGATGAGGCTTTTGGGGTGAAATTAAATCCTAACTCGCATCCATCTGGGAGCTGAAAATGTCAGTGAGGGCTAAGAAGTGGTCTCTGCTGAGGGACCATCATGTTGAGACATGCTCCACACTTCTGATGGTACAGCTGTTGTAGGCAGAGGATATTCCTGCTTTGTTGTAGCCCATGGGTGGTGGATGTCAGTACAGTGTGATGCAGGCAGGGACAGGTGCCTGTCACAGATAGGACTCTGACTGAGTGAACTTTCTGCCTTTCAAAGCACCTGCAGGAGCACAGCTTGGACAGAAGCAAACAGAAGATGCCAACACAGAGAAAAAGAGGAGTCCAAATGATGTTGTATGCCCAGCTTGCAAACATCACCAGGTAAACCCAAGCTTGTCCCCAAGGACACCTCCAAAACAGCCCTCTGGAACTGACATGTTTCTTGCCTCCTTTCTTTACTTTTTTTACCCCTTTTTTTCAACCTAGGGCTGCAGCTGAAGCCTCCAGCACAGGACCATGTCACAGCCCCAGATGTGCGTGCATCTCCTGCAATAGGAATGCCTTGTATCAATGCATGGCTTAAAGAAGGGTTCTTAGAAAACCTACTTTTGTTAAGTGAGAGTGTGGACCAACTACTCACACTTAGCAATGCTTGCAAAGTGAAACTGCCTCATTTGGGACCAAAAGGCAGCCAAGGGGATAAGGATGACCTGCTTCCACTGTGTCTTTTGTTTTCCTGGTGGGAGAACACAAGGCATCTGTGCAGTTTGCTGTCTCTGTCGGGCAGTGGGTCAGTGGTTCCAAGCAGCACCACAGCCAGTCATCTTAGCAAGTGCTGAGGTGATGTTTCCACTTGATATCATGACTCAGGAATTTAAAAGGGAATTTTAAAAGTTCTTGGGAATTTTAAAGGTTCTCGGGAATTTTAAAGGTTCTCAGGAATTTTAAAGGTTCTCAGGAATTTTAAAGGATTTGAAAGCTTTCCATCACTCTGCTTTCACAAGAAGGTTTTTACTGTACTCACTTATGGTTCTGATGCTTGGAGCAAACAGGTGCTGGTTTAGAAACAGGTCAGAATTCCCAGACTCACAGGCAATACTCTCTGCTTTATTTTGCACTGTTTAGTACTCAAAGCTAAGCATGCAAATTGTCCCTGTGAATAGCCCGAGCCAGTCCCCCATCCAGAGCACTTCTTGCTCGTGTTGAGATGCCTCTCAGAGAGTAAGTGGTGAGAGATCATCTGTGCATGAGCTGGAGAAACTTATGTAAATATTGCTGCTTTGGGGCTGGTATTTGGAAGGTGCTGGGCTAAATGATTTATTAGTGTGCTCACTGCTGACACTGAGAGGGTTCTTCTCAGGTTGGCTTTTATCACTGACACCTCCTTATGGTGTCTTACTGGAAAATTCCTAGTAACTGGATAGTGGGAGGGAACTGTAGCCCCAGGTCATGTAGCTTATGAGCGTGTGCTGGAAGCTGTGCAATCCCTCACAGCATGAGAGAATGAAACCCACAAGCACGACCATCCAGGAGGAATGGCCTTGCACTAGTTAAATCTGATGGGGGAAACTGCAGCCTGTGCACTAGTGGCAGTTCAAAGTTTCTCCCTCCATAGTTTATTTCTCTTATTTTTGCATAGGGGCTGAGTTGGAGGTGCCAGTGCAGCTGGCTGGACATTGTGCGCTTGTAAGCCTTCCCCTTATAAGAGAAAATCCTTCATTTAGAAACCTCAATAGTCTAAAACTCATCTGATATCAGACTTTAGGTCACTTATTCATTCCTACTGCATTCAGCAGGGCAGAGCCCTGACATGTGGGGTTGGGGATTACTGGCCTCAGCAGCAGGTAAAAATAGTCTTTAGTCAGGTTTAGCATGAATTCCAAATTGGCGCACACACACAAAACCTGTACACATGTTGCTAAACAACACAAGCCAGTGTTGTGGTTTACCCCCAGCTGCCAGTTAAGCTGCTCAGTCGCTCCTATCTGATGGGATGGGGGAGAGAATTAGAAGGCTAAAAGTGAGAAAACTAATGGGTTGAGATAAAGAGAGTTTAATAGGAAAATCAAAGGCCACTCACACGACCAAAACACCACAAGGAATTCATTCACCACTTCCCACTGGCAGGCAGGTGTTTCAGTCACCTCCAGGAAAACTATGCTCCATCATGCCTAATAGTGACTCGGGAGGGCAGATGGAATCATTCTGAATGTCCCCACCTTCCTTCTTCTTCCTCCAGCTCTATATGCTGAGCATGATGCCATATGGTACGAAATATACCCTTGGTCAGTTGTGGTCAGCTGATCCCTCCCAGCTCCTTGTGCAATCCCAGCCTCCTCGCTGGCAGGGTGCAATGAGAAGCACAAAAGGCCTTGACTCTGTAAGCACTGTTCAGGAATAACAAAAACATCCCTGTGTTATCTACACTGTTCTCAACATAAATCCAAAACACAGCCCCATACCAGCTACACTGAAAAAATCAACTCTACCCCAGTGAAAACCAGCACACCCAGAAAACACAGCACTTGCACAAGCAGCACAGTTTTAGTCCTGTCCCCCTCTGTGTCTGATCAGCCTGAAGGTCCATGTGTGGGAAATATGTACACACACACCATGCAGGCAGGAACTGTCCTCACAAATCTAATCTATCTGGTAGCTGTGGGCACCTGGGGGGGGCACAGGACCCTCCTTGAGGGCTCCAGCCCCACTCAGCTGCAGGTACACAAACTTCCTTTGTGTACACACACACACACAGAGCTATGGACCCCTCCAGCAACCAGTCACAGACACACAGCCTACCTGGCTGGCCCTGGATGCTCTCATCTCCCTTTGTGCACACCTCCTCGCAGTGAACCCCAGACCCCACATTCTCCCCCACATTTGGTCTCGACCCCACATCCCTGCCAGTAGCCAATTCCTCCAGCTGCCTCACAGGCAGGGACAGACAAACATCTGGCCCAGGCTATCTCTGCTTTGATACCTGGCTCCCAAGCCACCTATGTCACTTGCCTGCCAGCAACAACAGGAACCCTCTACCCAGGGAAATAGTTGGAAACAGAGTTTCATGAGCAGACAGGACAGACGGCAGCAATGAGGTGCAGGGCGAGCCTGACAAGTGTACTGACCAGCAACAGTTAGCATGCACTGGCCTCTTATATCCCTTAATTCTCCCCGACTTGTTATTCCCCAAATCACCTTGAGCCCTCCCTTTTGCCACTTTTGATTCATCCCCATAACATCCTGTAAGTATGTTCCATCCCAAGATGCTGTTCCCTGCATCTCACCATGTGCCAAACCCTTCAGGAGAGCCTCTCTCGAGGTAACACCCTGATGGATGTCACCTTTGGCCCATGGAGCTGAGGCTCCCCCAGGACAGCTCTGCAAAGGGCAGGGAGGGACTCACGTTCCCAGTCAGGTTATAGGGTCTCCCCACTTGCTGTCCTCCCTCTGTGCTCCTCTTAGGGGGTAGTGAACCTTTTGTCACATAACATGAGGTCTGACATATGGAAAACTTTTTGCCCTCTAAGGTTACTTTGAAAGTTTTGCTTAAATAAAAGCATAAATTTATAGTCTTTTGGTTTTAGGGGCTGCAGCTTTGTTGATATGACAACTGTGGGCTTCGCCATGACCTCAAAAGGAGTGCAATGTGGAATGGTCTGAAAACACAACAAAATACCTAAATGCACACACATAAATAGTGAAAGAGGAAGAGTGCAAAAGGGCTGTCAGTAGGCCAGGAAAATCCTGGAATTTTGCATGTTGAAAATTCATCAAACGTCCTTGATATAAAGTTACATGCAGGCCACTTTTGAGCAATAAATGAGTCTTTAATATCCCAAAGCCTTAAAAAAGCTGAATAGGTTAGTGAGTGGGCAGCTCGGAAATCCTCCCTGAAAAATTCTTCCCTTCGGCATCAACTGTGGCCAAGGAGTATCAGAGCTTCTATGTAGTAGCTTTTTTTTACCTTCAAAAAAATGATATGGGCATAGCAGCAGATATTCTGTTTGAGAACTGCAGAGACAGCAGCCGCACACATAATCACATTATTTTATTTTTCTGCGCTCCGTTCCTGATATTCTCCCACTTGCATGATTTATTCTTGGCTACTATGTAGCTCAAATCTATTAAAAAGATGCAGCTCCATTTGCCTGAGTGGTAAAAAAAAATACAGAAAAAAAAGGCAACAAAGATTTAAAATACACTAAGCCAATTTCAAATATCTGATTCAACAGCCATTGGTTGTATGATGGCACAAGGAAAGCCACCAGAGTAGGTTAATACAGATACTTGTTTTGAAAGTGGATGTAGAATAGGCCAGGATCTGACAAGACAGTCTTGGGCCATCCTTAACATGCTTCTCTGGGGAAATCGAGTATTTTCACACAAAATTTCCCATACATGGTTTGCCTCTGCCAGTGCCCCAATCTACATCTGAGCTTTCTGCACTGGGATGAGAATTACAGCTTTCTAATTGCTGAACTCCATCACCTTTTACAGAGTCTTGAGTCTCTTGCCCTTTGAAACAAGATCCACTTTTGAAAACATTTCAAGTTAGTCTGAACCAAAAGCCTGAATCCAGAATTGTAAGAGAGATGGGAAATTGCTGCAGCAAATATTTTACCACCAGGAATGCAGGTGATGGCCCTTGGCAGGCAAGCATCAGTTTTGTTCCTGGGCACATCTAGGACTTGGAAGAGTTGAGCAGATTAAAGAGAGGTGCTGCCTCTAGGTAGCAAATTAGAGCGGCAGAAGGAAAAAATGTTTGTTTTTGGGAGACTCTTATGAGTCTCATAACTCCATGTGGAAGGCAGTTCCCTCTAGGAGAATGACTCAGTGCTTACTACAGCTAGTAGGTGTCTTTGCTGGGTGTAAAGAACTGCCACGGGTTATGGGGACACGGGTAAGAGCCTCTAGAGTAGATCAAGTTGAGTTTACAGACCCATTTGGAATTATCATTTGTAGTCTCTTTGGGTAATTTATAAATGCCTTAAGTCTTACTGTTCCTGTTCTCATGTCCTTCCCAGTTCAGTCCTGAGATAAACAGATTCTGCAGAAGTTTTCTTCTGAGAAATCCCATGAGATCTATTTTTAGTTATACTGAATTGGAATTTTTTTACATCACAAAGGGAAACACACTTTTAAAACAATTGTTTCAGTGGCAGTTCACATTTGTTTTAACATAAATGGCTGTACAAATGAACCCTATTCTGTGAGATCATGTATGCAGTAACTTGAAACAGCTGGCATAGCTGGGAGACCACCAGTCTCCAGAGCACATACTTGTCTTTTTAAAAAAAGTGTTGATCACATTTAATGACTTATGAAATAAGTCATATATTTCCATATATTTCCATAATGTTATGGTAAAAGAGTTTGGTCAGCTGATGTCTTGAAAAAATTTCAGAAAAGCCTCCTTTTGTTTATCTTTAGGGTGGATAAAATTTTAACAAAGTCTTGATGAGTGCAGCTGTAGAGGGCCCTACCAGCAAGCACCACTAACTTGACTCCCCTGGATCAGTGCTGTCCTTTAAGTAAAGGAGAAGATGGAGCAGATGAGACATAAATGCAATTCCTGTCTCAGCAATGCATCATACTTTTCAAGAGTAGTCACTAAGAAAATACTCAATACTCAGAGGTTGAGCAATAAAAAGGGTTTTCTGACAGACGTCACCACCAGTTAACTCTTTCAACATAGGCTTGAGAAAAAGAGAATCATATTTCCAATGATTTCATGTGCTTCTCTATTATAGACCAAAGGAGAAGTAAAGGGAAGTATGGCTAAAAAAATATTTTTTTAACTTTTTACATTTCCTTTTTTCCTTGCTTAAGCATCAAAGTACTAGGATTAAACTTCTAAAGTCCCACTGGTGTCTCTGAATGATTTTCCAAGCATTTAACGATTTATTAGCAATTAATAGTGTGCTTGGCAGGCGAGCAAACTGTAAAGTATTCAGTTGATACCCAGCAAGCAAAACATTTTAGAAATGCGTATAAAGAGCACAGTGATTTCAGAGAGGGTTGTCATGATGAATTTGAGTTTCTTGCCTGCTTCTATTAATTTGACAGTAATAATATAAACTGAATTGCATTAGGACAGAGTGAAATACTTCAAGAAGTCTAATATTTCAAATCCAATTATTTTAGATTTAATTTCATGGAAAATTTTGCCTTTTTGTTCCAAAGTGGAACACTACTGTGATTTAAGATGCTGGATATTTCCATGTAATAGAAATAAGAAATTAGCTTTTCTGATCTGCAACTATTAGTGTCTTGGTTCTCATTATATTAATCCTTATATTTGTGTGAGAGACTACCTATATTTTTGCAAACCAGCTTAAGTAAAAGAAAATTTGAATTAAAATAATTGCCTCTTCTAGGACATCTGTTCAACATTAAAAGAGTATCAACTCATTATCTGATACACATTATCCAAGATAATGTTAGCTTTTTTTCTCATTTTATGCTTCTTTTCAATTGCAGCTTAAATTCCCAAGCTCTCTGAAATGGTGAGTCATTAGGAATGTAATTTCAAAGACTGTATTTAATCTCTTTATCTTTTCCCACAACTGATTTACCCAAGGGCACGAGTAAAGCACATGAAACATATTCCTAAAGGCCCCCGAATCGTTATTTCTTTCTCATCTAGCCTTATTTTATTCTCACTTTATTTAAAACTGCTCTAAAAAGACTCATCGAGTTGGTAATTTTGACTGTGAGGGAATTGAGCAGCTTTTAGCACCACAAGGATTTGAGCTGACAACTGGATCTGAATTTTTTCTCCTCTGCTTCTTGTTTCATGTGTGTCTGATCCACAGCACAGTCTCCTGTCTATTCCTACTGGCTTTGGAGTACAGACGTGTAAAGGTTTTGTCCTTTCTATCACTATCCTTTTTTCTTAAAGCCTTCTCCACACAAAACTGTAGTCTAAGTAGAAACCATGACAGGTAAGGTATTAAGTAAGTGAAAATGAATTAATTCAAAACAGTTTTTAAAGTTGGTGACTATCAAAAATGAAAAAAAAACCACTAAAACCCAAACACCTAACTGATCTCTACTTTGAAGTTTAAAATCCTAGGTAAGAATGTAAACCACTTAGAAATAAGAAGGGAGAAAAAGGGAGATCTTCCGTATTTCCAAATTATGGTCAATATTATATTTATTTTTGTACAGTAGCTGAAACATGTTAATATGTATCATCACCACATGGAAGTAGTAATCTTTGTAGAAGATATTGGTGGAATAGAGGTAGATGTGGAAGTTTTCCTACCATTATTTCTGGGGATATTTTCATCACTTTTCTTGTCTGAATACATCATGTATGTCACCAGATTGTATTAAAAACTTTGTTGGTGCATTGGCTGATTCCAAGTGTAGTCAGTTATCAGCATAGAAAGTACATACCAAATGTTGCTGTTCTGATTTGGTTTGAAGATACCTTCCTAACAAATACATGCTTTGAGCTTAAATCAGCTTTCCCCTTTGAGATGAAAAACCTTTCTCCCATGTTGACCTTAAGTTCCAATTAATTTTTCTAACAAGTTGCTAAAAAGTAGCCTTGGCTATAAATGAGACTGATAAGCCTTGCTCATGGCTGCAGCTGGAATGCAGACAAAAGCCACCCAAGGACAAGTGGTCTTCAAATGTCCTTCTCAAAGTTCCTGATGGGCAGGGTTATCTCCCACCATTGCCAAGTGTGGGAGACAGGCGTTCCTGCCTTTCACTGGAGGCTCCTAGTGCCTCTCTTCACAATGAAGATGATACAGTAATTCCTCCCAGCCACCTGGATGTCCCTGTGGCTCTGCTGTGATGATGCTTGCACCACAAGCACTGCCCAGGATGCCACGCATGTGTCTAGCCACGCACGTATCCTAAAAAGTATTCTGAAGAGGAGAAGCAGATTTCAAAAGAGGGGGAGATGGAAAACAATTGTAACCCAGAAAAAAAAAATCCATCAATGTGACCATCGAGGAGAGATTTATTGATATTTACTGGACTCATAAATTCAAACTTGATGATCAAAATGCATTGGGTATTCCTATAACACATCCTTGTCCTAAGACACAGCAACCCAACCTGTTTACCATCACTTTGTAACCTGTAAAACAATTCACAGAAGTTAACACTGTTTATATCATCTACAGCACATAATTTTTCCATGTGCTGGCATACAGGAACATAAACTGCAAAGCACAGACTAAAGAAGCAAGAGGAATTCTGAGGAAAACACCTTCCATTTCAGTTTATATCCAAAGAAACTACATGGGCCTAAAGCAAGCAAGGGCCACCTTCCATTGAGGTAAACTTTGGGCTTATTTGTGCAGGGTCTCACTCCCTGCCTTGGTAGTTAGGTGTTCATGCTTTCACACAGAGAATACTCCTGGACATTTTATGCTCACTCTGTGCACAAACAAAGCAAAGACTGACTCTGTTCAGACCAAGCAGCCTTTCTGCGTTAAGACAGGAATCATCAGCTCCTTCTTCCAAATTTGCCACAACTGATTGATTTGAATACAGCAAATCCGTTTTTCTGAGGGCTGGGGATGATGTTTATTATTTCTAAAAACAAGAGTTCACTGACACCCCATACCATGATGATACCATCAACAAGCACCTCATCACTCCCTTCTGCTCCTTCCTCCGTTCTTCCCCTGCCTATGATTTTGTCCTCTTCTATTGTTTTTCTTTTTTCTTTTGACAGGAGTTTCTAATTATCAGCAAACAGACATTGTTTTCCTTCTGCTTCATTAGGAACAAGGCATTCATCCTTTCTGCATGAGAGGGGCAAAATTCAAAAGAACAACTAATTAAAAGCAACTAATGATCAAGTTGGCCTCGAAGGCACTGCAGGAAATGCAGTTTGCCTGGGGACATTTTACTAACGATCTGTGTGACTTCTCTGCTCCAAGCAGCTCCCAAAATGGCTTTTAAACAAAGATTTGCTTCTCAGGCTGAGATCCCTTTGCAGACATGACAGATAACACTCCGGAAGTGCTAAAGCCATCACCTTGTCATCTTTATGTATTTGGGAATGACACTATGCCACTGACTTGAAGGTTGTACAATTGTTGGGCCCATACCAGTGTTTGAACATCAGAGGCTTTAAGATATGCTAAGAATCACCAGGAATCCAGGGCAATGGATGCACTGTACTCCAGCAGTCCAGAAGGAACTCTGCTGGAACCCCTGAGTGTTTCTTTGATTTGAATTAGGAAAAACTGACTTTCAGAACCCACTTCAGCCCTTCCAGTGAGGACTGTTTTTGATGTCAAATGGATGTGTTCTTAGGTATTATTGTTTCTTTGAGAGTTCTTACTACATGAATGTCAAGTCTTCAAGCTCTTCCAGTCATGGCTAGTGTCATGTCATTATTTATCTACATATCTACAAGAGGCACAAATCCCAGCATCAATTATGCTAATTTTTCCCCTATCTCATAAAATGAGAAAAGGCAGCATGAATCCTAAGACACAGACAAGACGAGGAAACTAGAAGACATCTGTGACTATCCTGGCTGTTCTACCAGATGGTGGATGCATGACCCAACAGGTGCTGCTACTCGGAGATTCTCCTTTGCATGCTCCCACCTGAATACACCTGAAGAAATTTAACCCACTCTCCCAAATTCTGAGTATTGGCTTCATGTAAGAAAGCAGGCAATTGTCCCAATCTCCTCTAAAGACACAGGCCTACTTCAAGGCTATGGTTTTTATCCCATTTTTCCTTTCTTTTTCAGTGCTTACAGATGTGGAAAAAAACAGCTCAAAACCACAGTCCACTGCTCTGAGAGCACAGCTGACTGCAATCACAATGTGCTGCCATGCCATGAAGAGGATAGAGATAGCCCATGTTAATTATAAATGTAACAATATTTAAAGTTTTTTTTTTTTAGCAGACTTTCTTGACTGGCTCCCTTTTTCCTTCAGTTCCTCTTACATTATTGCAAGAGTTAGCAAAAAAAACCCAGCTAAAGCATAGTTGGAAATTGCAATTAGAAATGACTGCATATAGTAATCTTTAACTGAACTTTTAAAATTTACAAATTTCACTCAACTTTTTGGTACACAAAGGTTCCTCAGACTACTGATGTTTCCTTAGGAATTTCTCTTCTTTTTTTGGAAGGAAATCAGTCTGCTTCTATTCTTGTTTCTAGACTTTTTTTAAAATGATCTCTTACTTGTGAAGATGAAACACTTCTTCTGTCACTAGAAGAGCTAGGCAAGAGACCTACAGTTTTAAAATCTACAATTTTAAGAACAATCGAAGTCTTTAAAAAATTGGCTAACAAAAAGGGAAAGGGTAGTTCTTGCAATGTTTGAAGCACAAAAGCAGTTCCTTACTGCCCTCTAGTGGAGTAGTAATATCCTCACAAACACTATCTGTTCCTTTCTGCTTGTAACTAAACCTGCTGCCCCTGGGTGAGCAACCCTTCCTATTTACTGCTTCCACACTTCATGACTTTATTGGCACCTATCACACTCCTTCTTGTGTGTGAAGGGGTTCTGCTCTGCAAATTCTCCTCTCTTCTATATCCCAGTTCGACTTGCACAGTGAATAATTTAACTGACTTCCTACTTTGCCCTCCACCCTTTCTCAAAACACAAAAAGGCTGAATGAAATGGGATCTAGCAGTACCTCACCGCAATTTCCTCCTGCTCTGATGATTTATGTACCTTTAAACAGCCATAATCTAGGAAAGAACTTTTCATTTTGTGCCATGACTTGGTTCTCCTGTGAGCTGTCAGATGAATCATGCTTTGACACCTTCAGAGTCTAAAAGACCATCAGAATGGCACCTTTAAAAAGTGTCATCTTTTTCATCTGAAAATCTTGTTTGTTAAGCTCTTACCAATTAGCCCATTTTCCAGTACTCTGTAAAACTCATCAGGCTGCGGTACCACTGACCTCCTTGAAGTCTTCTTTAAAGCCTGATGGTAGCATTGTCACTTTGTTCTCCTTGACCACCAAAGCTGCTCTGAATGCCAGGTTCTACGCTGCAGTGGAGGGATTTAGCAGTTTCTTCACTCACTTTTCAATCCATGGGAGTGGGCGCCAGTCCTGGCTGCCATTGACTTTCTCTGCCATTTCAGTTTATAACAGGTTCTGCTGACCCACCCTATAAAGGCAGGTTCTTAGGCACTTCCATAATGAACATCGCTGTAAAAATCCTGATTTTTCTCATCTTCTTACCTTTAAATGTTCCCATTATTGCTTGATCTTTTAATTTACAAACTTATTGTGAAGTTTGTTCATTCTGATAGTTCTTTAAAATAGGATTTATAATTAATTCAGAAATGTTCTCAAACAGCCTATTTCATTGCACATTTTACATTTGATGAGTTATAGTGTGCCTCTAACTTTTCTTATTGTAGACATAACTTCTAGTTTGTAAAGATTCTCCCTAGTTGAAAGCAGTCTCCTACCCTTCTTTTAGTGTTAAAAACTTCTTTTTTATGGATAAATATTTATTCAGAGCATGTAACAGCTGTTTTAAAACAATTTTCAAGATATCTGCAAAAATTCCAATTTTTAGCAGTACCCATTAATTTTCTTCAAAGTTTTTTTTTCATTTTCAGGAAACTGGACTTACCTTGGCATGGATTCTTTGACTGTCTGCTCCAAGAAATGAACTTTTACAGTGTGTAAACATTGTCAATAAATGTGTTATAATATGACCAAAGATTTTAATTGTTATTTGGCTTCATGCCTTTGCTATGCCTTAGGATATACCCCTGTGAAAGGCTATCGTAAATATATGAACTAAGCAGGTAGAATGAGGACAATGCCTACTGTTATACCTTTTCTTATTTTTCTGCAAGGCCTGTGATTTCAACCTAGGAGGATTTTGTGTTACTCAGTGTTACAGTTAAATTGATCACTTTTTTGTTTTGGTTTTCTCCTTAGGCCTACGCCCTGACCTCTCCACCAGCAGAACTTGCCAACATATCTATATAACTACACCGGCAATCAAATGGCCCTAACCACCTAGTTTTTAAATACATATTTTTATAAACACACACACACATATCAAATACAAGGATAGAAATTACAGATACATTTTTATATATAAAAATTTTTAAATATATATAAATCGTTGGAGTATCTGTCCTTCCTATTATTTTACTTTGACTTAAGGCATTTAAATAGTTGCTTGCCTTATGATCTCTTTTTAAAAAAGGGTTCTGACTGGTTGAACCTAACTCTGATTGTAGCTTCTTTATTCCTAAGTATCTTACAGGTAGGCAGGCCAAAGATCACTAGGTAGGTATTACCCTGCTTCTGTTGATACTGTATGCTCTTTCTTTCCAAACGTAAGTATGGAACCATATCCCCTGCTACAAAAAATTAATTTAAAATACCTCTGCTGGAGACTCCTTTGTAATCTAGGTGATAAGCATTGCTGTCCACTAGGAGAACTCTGGGCAGAGCTGTCACTCAAATTTAGAAATAACAATGCTTATCTCTATCAACAAGTGAGACACAGATATGCAAACAGGTCCAAATTAAGAAAAAAAAAAGAGAAGAAATATTGGACATTCTAATTTAAATACTTAGGAAAACATGGTGCTATATACTTAAAACCAAAATTTAGGAAAGACACTTAGACTTCATGGTTTTCCTACCTCCAAACTACTAACAGTAGATACATTCCATATTTAATACAACTTTATTACAAGCAAATATAACCATTACTGACATAAAAGAAAGGCTATATAAGAAAATCCAGTGCAAAATAAAAGCACCCTAGAAAATCCACATTTCTGTTCCCATTTACAGACATTTACCATTGCAAGAATAACTGATTTCAGTGACTTCAGAGCAGTTACTCGCTGACACAAAGTTTAGACAGGATTTGCTGGAATTTTAGCTGTTGACTTCAAAGGAAAAAAAAAAAAAAGCGGGAGACTCATTGTCTGACGGGTGCAAAAATTAATACAAAATGTATTAACACAATATAAAACAAACATACATTAAATAGTTTTTGCTTCCCCGTAAATCAGACTTTCAAATGAATTTTATAAAATTTACATATTCAATTAAACAATTTATCTATCATTGTGGAAAACACAGTCCTTTATTTCAAGTTTATATTAACTATAAATATCTACGGGCAGGAAAGATACGCTTCAAGTTGGCAGGCTTTACTTCCCCATCCTTTATGTCTTTTGCTCTTTGCCTTTTGGAGAAAACATCACAGCATAAGGCTGCCGTCTTTTTGGACGTTGACAGGGAGCAAGATCCTCTTTAATGTATCCTGAAAAGAATAAGAATAAATCTGAAGTAAGAAATATAATATAAAACTAGGCATAACTTTAGCTTAAATTTGTGTTTACCCGCAAAAAAAATAACTTGTGATTTTTACCTCCTTCTGTGGCAACTGGTTCTCACTTCACAAAAAGTTGTGAGATCCCAGGGTGTAATATCATTCATTAAAACACTCCTTTGCTTTCTAGCAGATGAGTGCATAGTAATGCAATACAGACAGTCAGCACTGGAGAATGGTAACTATGAATTGTTCAACTGTTAAAAAACAAAGCCGCACTTTTCATTTTCTTGTCTACAGAAGATTTTATGTAAGAGTAACAAAGTGTGCATGTACTGCTAATTCAGTTGACTAATAAAAATCACTTTTAAAAATGTAAATCCTAGTCATGCAGAGGAATGAAACTTCAGGCACATGGATCTAAACAATGCATCCCTCTGTTTTAAGGGTACCCTTATTTATTGAAGACTCATCCACCTGGAAAAAGCCAAACATCAACCTACAGATCAAACACACGTTGAAAGCTTTCTGACAAGAAAAGTGTACAGAAAATTTCGAGAACAAACTCAACTTAGCTAACACTGACAGTGAGCAGACATTTTATGCAAGGTCAATTACAGCACCTGGCTTTTGTCAAACCCTTACTTTTTATGAGGAACAACATCCACTGAAGTGAGAGTAGTAGCTTCCTCCTTCATAGATGGAAAATGCTGTCTATGTAACTCAGTTATTTAAAAAAACCAAAACAAACACACACAAACCACAATTGGTTCAAGATACCAGTAAGAAGTAAAAATACATCTGTTGTACCCCAATATTTTGGAGAGACAGCTGCATTTGCTCATTATAGGAACCCTCTCTGGTGTTTTAGAGTTTTTGCTGCAGTGTTACTTTTTTTTTTTTTTTCTGAGGGAGGGTTGACCTAAAGTCTGCCTCTGATATGCTTTTGAGGACCACTAACAACTGAACAGCTCTTACTCTAGCAGAACAAGGAGAGAGCCAAGAATTTTTAAAGAGGCTGTAAGCAGATTCCAAAAGGGTAGTAACAAGTTGTGTAAAAATCAAAGCTCCTTGTTCTGAAAGATTAAGGATAATACGGCAACACTACCACACAAGAACATAAACACATCTCTGGCTACATTTTCCTATGCCTGACCTGACTGTTGTTACAAGATAAATTCTTCACAGCTAATAACAGATGCACAAGTAAAGATACAAACAACTCAGAGAGTTCCTATAGGGCTCCTTCCACTTCTGAAGAAATCTATATAGAGCATACTACAAACTCACTACGTTTTAATATCATTAATAAAACCTAATTTTTATACCAAGCTCTAGGATTTTGAAAAACTATTTAAGAAAGAACAAACCCCTGTGTAAAGAAAAGTCAAAAAAAAACCCCAAACCAAACAGCACGTTTTTTTATTGTCACTAACAAGCAAGGTATATGTATTAAAAACTATTTAATCACGCCTATTTAAACATACTCATTATCATGTGGTATAATGAAGCTCTAAAAATACTGACAAAGGACATCAGTAGTGCTGCCTGTCTCTCCTCAGTAGGTACAGTCTCTCAGCCTTTGCCTCTGAAAATCCAATTCCTGCTTTGATTCAAAGACATGTAGGGTTTTAATTAAGTTCTAGGAAAATCTCAATTATTTCTGCCTTCTCTATCTAAGGTCTAAGAAAGTTTTCATATATTCTTTTCTTAGTAGTACAGGAAAAATGGACAATATTTATTCAAAATAATGGCTACTGATAAGTAAAAAGACTTCAGCAGGACAGAGTGAGAAAGGCTACTATATGAACTACAGATAACTTCAGGCAATCATTTCTGGTAAAAAAAATCAGCTTTGAAAAGTGCTTTGTAAGACTTTTTTTGCACAAACCTCTTTCCATGCAGGTTTGGGTGGAAGGAAATCCAACCTCCCAGAAATTTTCAGGAGTACTTGGAGGAATGTAGCGAAATCTGTGTCTTGAACAGGAAGCTAGTTTCTTCTCTCTCTCTTCTTCTGGAATGTCTGCATAATACTAAATGTTAGGGGGGGAAAAAAA
This sequence comes from Empidonax traillii, assembly GCF_003031625.1. Taxonomy (NCBI): domain Eukaryota; kingdom Metazoa; phylum Chordata; class Aves; order Passeriformes; family Tyrannidae; genus Empidonax; species Empidonax traillii. Next base: position 1,372,223 of record NW_020955287.1, on the reverse strand, counting down.
TCCATGTTACCAAATTCATATATATACAGCAACTGCTTTACACAATGACATTGTCAATCACTGTGTTTATTAACACAGTTATCTAAAAATAATGGTGAGGATAGCCAAGGGTAGAGATTTGTTATCCAAGTGACAAACACCTGGCAATTATCCTAAAAGCTTACTGAACTTACAGATTATTTATGGTGGCAAATTTGTCAGCTTCCTATCTTTTAACATACCATAGGTATGAGGTTTAGGCATGCGTATAATTGCTTATGTCAACCATTTTACTGACTGATTTTACAAATCTAAGTAGCACAGGTGTTGAAGTAGATGGGAATTTTTTAAAAAAAATTTACTAAATTTCAGCTTGCATTTACAAATAAAATAGAAAAAAAAAAAGTGAAGAAACACACCACAAAAGCTGCACTGCGAAATTATTTTTTGTCTAAAGTTTACTGTTGCTGCTGTAAATTAAGTCAAAATTCTTCCTTCTTAATAACCCTCTAATTAGGAGTAAATAAAGAGCTAGTTTAACCAGATGACTGCCACAGGGACTCCACAAACTGTCTGCTAACCGCACATTCACTGCAGTAAATTGGTTACTCTTTTATTCCTGTCAGCTGTACTGGAGGCTGCAAAGACTTCAAATCTGTTCACTATGTGTTCCCACGAGTGGCATCTAAGAAAGTTAGGGTGTGGGTTTTTTTCCAAGGCAGTTTTCTACTGTTTCAATTTGTAATCCTAGTTGTGCCTCCTAAAACTACGAATCTGGCACTTTGATATCAGAGAGTGCCAAAATATTTTCAAAGTGAATTCACCATTTGACTCAAGTGGCAAGCCAACAGTCACAGCCACACAAGAAATCTGATCCTTGTAGAAATGGTAAAACAATTCTACCAAAATGACAGTGTTACAATGCAAAAAAGGCAAACTGAAGTTTAAAGCTCGTTTGATCAACTGCAAAGTGATCTAGACTGGGGAAATCGGGAAAGGAAAAGGGGCCAATAGAGATTACTTCCTTTCCCCAGCTACTGGTAGGATTTCAGAAAACCTACCTGGAATTGTAAAGTGTGCAGATAAAGTATAAAATAGGCATAAAAAATCCTCCTTCAAAAAATCATGAGATATAAATAGTGATGATTGTACAGAAAAGAGTAATCACAGCTCTGAATACGTTGGTGTCAACACTGCACAAACTAGGAAAAGCAGACATTTCATTTTGTGGTTCTGTACTCTGTGGGAACTGCAACTCTGCCTAAAACAGGTACATTTTCTCCCCTCCCTAAATCAATTCAGACTGTGTGACATACTCTGCTCTCTCCCTTATTAGTACAGGAATCTGATCTAGTAACATGTGGATCTCCCAGTCAAGAACACAGGTTTGGGTTGTTAGCAGGTTGTAACCAAAATTTCAGGTTACTGGTCTGTCTACTATGAAGTCCTGGAATGTGGGACAGAACAAACAGCCCATTTCACAGATAATATCCAGGAATTGTTATGAGCCCCTAGTAAAAGGTTCTTCAAAACTTTTTGGGTCTAAGTCCAGGATCAGTCACTGAATCTGGAGACACTTCATTTGACAATATTTGCCACTGTCTTACAAAATGTTCCCTTAAAGCAGCCTATGCCAAGACCAGAACTTTAGTGGGTATCAACAGTAGCTTGGGGATTGAGTCAGATAGATTGGGGTTACTTTTCCAGCTAGACTTCAGAGACCCAGCTGGAAAGATGTTTGTGTCACTCAGATAAAGATCTAGAGACTACTGAAAGAGAAGGAACAGGTAATTATCATATGGTACACATCAGTTTTCCCTGCAAAAGGTAAGAACATGGTGTTAAGTCAGCAAAATCAATTATAAGAATTCTACAATATCTGTATAAGCCAAATAATACTGAGTCTTATTTAGGGATAATTAGCAGTGCTCCATATTTTTGTACTGTAAATAGCCTGAAATTCTAGAAATTTACCTACTAAAAGTTTGTAATGTGCTGTCTTTTTTTTTTTTTTTTAATTAAAACATTTAGATTGGTAAGGAATATTTATAGATCCAACAGTAAGAAATACAATACAGTTCAGTGGGAACAGAAAATAAAAATACCAATCAAAAATCAAGACAAGTATGTTTTAAATAGAAATTAGAAAGTAACTTTTTTTCTTTGGCTTGTTTAGAAATCTATTAGGGTTGACAGAGAATGGGAGAGTTATTTATGTCAGCTAAACAACAATAAGAACTCTCAGCTGTTTTCTAGATTGATCTCACTATCCACAGCATTTTCAGTCCATACAAAACATTCGAGCTAGTCTTTTCCATGTGTGAAGACAGGCAATATCTCATCCTGCAGTGTCTTCTTGGTAAAATAACTGTTTACAGAACTCTACAGTTTCAAGTCTCAGAAAGGGAACAAACCCTTAAAATATGCCTCCCATTAGTTTAGCATTAAATTACTTACAGAATAATTTCTGTAATCTAAATGCATATAAAAACATCTGACTGAGTCTCCTACTCATCTAAACTGTAGCTAGAACTTTATAACCACATTAACAAATGTTACAAGCTACCTGTAACTCCTGCCTACAGTCTTTCTCTGATAGCATAACAAAGTCATAACAAAACAAAACAAGACCTCTTATCAAAAGTTCTACACTGTAAGGCAAATAAGATGCTTCCACAGTTTTAAGATAAGCACTTATAAAGGACTGTAATATCAGTCTGCTGCGGCATGTGCAGAAATCAAATCTGTCAGGTCTTCTCAGAGTGACGGGTAACTCACCCAACTCACATCACTTGCAGCACACAGCCAGAAACAGTTGACTGATTTCTACCCACTCCCTAAATATTTCCTGAGACTTTGGCGACTTTTCAAACCCACATGGCTAATCAGTAAGCCAAAACTTTTTAAAAGCACCATTTATGCTTTATCCAATACTCCCTTCTTCAATAGGCTTTTAATTCAAAGCTAGTTTTATTATTGTGCAGTGATAGAGCCAAGCATTCCCTACATTCCATGACACTCATCTTGAATGGTGTAGACTTTAAAAAAAAACAACTCAAAAAAACCAAAACCAAAAACAAAACCACATTTTCCTGACACTTAATATAGAAACCTACTATTACAAAATCTGAGCTCTGAATGTTTTCAGACACCACAGTTACCACTCTAGCTTGACAGAAAGTAACAAAAACTGCATTTGCAGAGAGATCTGTAGGTTACAGAAACAGGAAATTAAAACACTAACCACGTGGCTCTTGGACCAAGAAATAGACTGAAGGTTTGGGGTTTTTTTTTGGTTTGGTTATTTTCCAATATCTTGTTTTCTTTCAAACTCTTTAATTCAAACATATTTCTGAAAATTATGTTTATAATTATAAAATTTAAGTATTTGTATTTAATGAGTTTTATCAAAACATTTTCAGGAATGTATTTTAAGTAAAAATATACTCTTGTAAATTTCTTCAGCTAAGTAAATGGGACTTGCTTACAAAGTGAATAGCAGGAGAATCAATGAAAAATGTTGGTTCTATATAGGTGTGGAAATTAAATCAAAATAGTCCAGAAAATCCATCATTATTAAGTCATCAATCCACATTTCTAGTGAGTCATAATTTATTAGATCATCACCAATGATTAAGTTCAGCCTGAAAGTCTATTAATGGCCAAATGAAATATGTCTTTACTACACATGTAACTACTTCAATATTTTATCTCTACACCAAGTATCCGAAAGCAGTTTACTAAACTGAAAGGGAGGAAAAAAATGTGAACATGAAACCTAAAATTTAATGCTTTTTAACCTGCTAATGTAAACATTTCTGCATGCATTTGCACATATAAACACATCGTCACCTGTGCTGGTGCAATTATCTGAAAAACTTTTCTCAGAAAACAAGGAAAAAAACAACCAGACAAAACAGAGATAAATATATCTATTTATAAATAGGAACAACAGGACATAGAACTTACTGAATCCTGTAAATTTCAGTAGAGCTTTTGAGCTGAAATTTAAGTCTTATAATAGTTCTTTGACTTACTGATCTTACTGGAACCTTGATGTAAAAAGCTTCTATCATACACATACACCCCCCTCCAAGACTTTATATGCAGTTACTACAGCTGAAAACAAACAAACCAACTGCAAACTTGGTAAAACATTTACTCCTCTGCTGCTGTAGGTAATGATACTGATGCAACCAGATTCATGATTTCAACAGCACTGTAGCACTTAAATACCATCAGAGTTAGGGGAATGGAAGACTTATCAAATTTTTAAAGCACTACTTACTATTTCACATTCCTTACAAGTATGGCCAAGTAATTTTCTTCTTTCTTCTTTTTTTCGAATAACCTCAATATGAGGAAAATCTAACACAGTATTCTTTCTGAAAAACAGAAACATTTTCACATGATAGTCCTTTTATTTCTTCTACATGACTGGAAATTTCTGGTTTTTAGAACATAATGATGTAGAGTCAAGGAAAAAAAAATACCAGAAAATGCCTGCAAAACCTAAATCAGATTGTATTTCATAGCTGAATAGGACTATTTTTATAAACAAAAGGTTTTAAATATAATATGATCTTTTACATAACCAGAGATATATGTCTCATTATTATGGCTTTTCATAGTCTGAAAGTAATTATTAGATAGAAATTATTCAAATATAAATCTTCTGAATTTTTTTTTGTCTGAGTTGTGATTGCACCAATTTCCACGAGACGAACATCTGATGGGGTTCACGACCAGAAAAGATTCTTTTCAACTTATCTGCTCACAAAACACTAAACAAGTTTTCCTTTACAAAGAAAACATATACCAAAGTAAACAAACAAACAAACAAACAAACAAGCTAACTGAAGGCCTTGGTATCATTATGAAATGAAGATACAGACTTCCAGTGATGATTATACAGACAGGAAATAGAGCAGGCACTAAGAGGCACAGTTGTTGAACATTATTCATTTATTGCGTAAAGCAAGGGGCAAAAATATCAGAGGAGGAAAGGTTTTTATTTGTACAAGCAACCTATAGGTTCTTGGCTCTTAAACTCATACATGACCACATGCATGTAAGAAACCACACCAGATTATAAAACACTGCATTCCATAAATTATAAAAAGCAGAAGAGGCAATCCCTTCTCCTCAGCAAATGTGACAGGCATCTCAACATGGTTAACTTTTTTCCCCTACCCTAGCTTTTATCTAATTTAGTAGATCTTTTACCTGTGCATCTTCAACTGCTAACATATTACATACATGTTGACTTTATGGAGGAACAAGCTCCCTATAGGGAAAATATAAAGAACCTTAAAATGTCTATACAGAACAAATTAAATTACCTTTCATCACTTTTGAAATATGGCTCCACAAAAGCTTTCTGTTTGGTTTTATCTTGTTTATCCTCATGCTCTGTACATATACATGCAAAACAAAAAGTTAGATGTCATATAAGGTTAACAGACTGCCTGGGAAAACTTCTCTAAAATTATTAACCAACTAAAACCAATAAAAAACCGTCACGTTCATTCAGTCTGAGATAACAGATTCAAGTATGTACTAAAAACAATATAGAATTGATTGAACCAGCAATCAAAAAGCATTCCTGGAGTAGCAGGAAAACAGTAGCAAGACAAGTAAAAAAGACAAGCAGAATATCAAAGGAAAGGTTGCTTAAAATATAAAATACTGTAAAATCTTTGATAGAACTTAGCACAGGGAGAAGAAAGGAAGTAAGTAATCTGTAGCCAAAACCTAGTGTGACTCTTGGGGATGATCTTGCACAGGGCTAAGAGTTGGACTTGATCCTTGTGGGCCCCTTCCAACTCAGCATATTCTGTGATTCTGTTTGCTCTAAGGGTCACTTTGCTGTTCTGCTGTTATGCCAACTTTCATTACACATCCCACATTTGTGTGGTGACTATATAATTGAACTAGCAAAATAATGTTCACATTGGTTTATTTTATGTCCTTGCAATTAATCGATTTTCACATGAATTTATGAGAAAAGAACTGATGGTTTACTTGGCATGTTCATTCCTAGAGAACAGAGCCCGATTTCAAATCAACTTTTGCAGTTTAACTAGTCTAATAAAGACAACATCGAATCATATCCCACTCTTTAGTTTCTTGCTTGCTACTGTTATTCCCTTATCCCACTCTTCATCATGAAGAGTTTCTTTCTCATCACATGCAGAAGGACTATCTTCTGGTAGGCAGGATTCATATTCTTCGTGGGTTGTTTGATCAAACATCTCTGTTATTTCTCCTCCTATTATAAAAAGAACAATGAACATCCAAATCAGCCTCTCCAAGATTTTAGTCAAGAAAGTGCATTTTGACTGAATGTGTGTCAAAAGAAGTAACATTTCATCTTCCCATACAAAGTCTGGTATGATTACATAGTAAACTTTCAAAGCTGTTTGTTACAAGAGTGATTGTTGCAGGTGAGATCAGAGCTGTTACATGGTTAAGTATTTAACTCTTTGAGCACTATAAAGGAATAGCTACTGGCTCTCTTGGAACAAATCCTCTAATTTTCTTAATCTAAGTTTAAAAAAACCCCTCAAAATCCACAACCATACTGATCTGTGCAACCTATAAAAACACATCAGCAGTTTTTTACTGCAAAACATTTTTTACTATCTTGTCATTCAGGGAAAAAATGCCATTTACTCTTCCCTTCTCAAAAAAACCTCCAAACAACAACACAACAAAAACCAACCCAAAACCCAAACAAAAAAAAAAAAAAACCAAACAACAACCCCTCACACACCACAAAAAGCAGCAAACCAAAGGGGAAGAAAAAAAGTCTTACTTGGACTGCTTTCCTGATTTTGCTCTTGATTTTTCATTTTTAATAGCACACTATCACTAACATATGTATAATCCATATCAACAACTTCCCCTCCGACTCTGCTCTGAGAATCATCCTAAAAAAAGCAAAAATGACAATTGCCCTCAGATGCAACTGGTGTAGTCAGTGTCACCTCTGTGTATTCTGAAACACTTTCATAGCAATTACTGGCTTCTTTTTTCCCCCTGCAGTAATGCCTGCATGATAAAGATATAAAATCTATGTAAAGAATAACACATTCTGAAATTCAAGTGTGAAGCATTTATTTCATGGGCAACAAATGCCTTAAAAAAAATTCATGTTAAACTCTCCAAAGATAAAAAGTAACAATGAAACATACAGAAATTAAAGACTGGACAAATTAACAGATTTTAAGATAGTCTTTAAGTGAGAGAGATAAAACAAGTAGATTTCATGAAAATTCTCAGAGATCTTAATAACCAAGCTGCACCCAACTCAGAGAAAGATAATAGTCATTACTGGCATATTTTCTATCACTTAACATAAAGAGATATCACAGAGATATCGCACTGCACATTTTCAGAGGAAAAATTATAAGATTTAGAATATTTTTTGTCTTAAACTCAAAACTACCTTCAAAAGCATCAGTTTCATACTGAGTATATGTCTGCTGAGTTTATCAACTAGAGAGTGGAATGTTTTAGGATAACTGTAGTGTACTATGCATAAACAAACATTTCAGATGTGCAAACACATATCGAATGAGATGGATTTAAAATTTTGTTAGAAAATGGCTTTGGTCTGCCCAGAACAACGTTCATGATAGGAGTTTTTCAGGCTTTTTCAACATCACAGAACATGCAGGCTTGTTATAAAAGCTCACCTTTGTATCAATCACAGTAATGTCCATTTTGTACTCTGAAAGGTCAGCTCCTGGGTCTACGCTCCACTGGAGGTTTTCTAAAGAGGTTTTATCTTTCAGGTCTGGATGCAGAGAATATGAGGAAAAAAAACACAGTCAGGATCAAACTCTGCCAGTAGCACCCTATAGTATGTAAATTATGTCAGCTTCCCTTTTATCAATTCATCTGTGGGTTTAGGGATTATTTTTCTCTAACAGGCTCATTTGGTGTAAATCATATTTTGTCTGAAGAGTTAGAAATAGATCTTTTTAAGTTTTTTTGTCATATTCAGGAAGCACACTACACCTTTGGGTTTGTATGAGGCATATTATACATAAAATCCTCTGGCAGGTAGCATTGATAATGGATAGAAGACATTCATAAGCTCATGCAATTGTTTAAGTTGGAAAAGACCTTGAAGATCATTGAGTCCAATCATTAATCCAGGACTGCTAAGTCCACCACTAAACTAAATCCTTAAGTACCACATCCACAAGTTTTTTGAACACTTCCAGAGATGGTGATGGTTCAGCTGGCTGTTGACCAGCACCCCAGGTCCATTTTCACCAGGCAGCTTTTCAGCCACCCTTCCCCCAGCCTGTAGCAATGTTGCATGGGGCTTTGTGACCCAAGTGGAGAACTCGGCACTTGGTCTTCACAAAATCACAGAATATGCTGAGTTGGAAGGGACCCACAAGGATCATCAAAGTCCACCTCCTGGCCCTGCACAGGACCATCCCCAAGAGTCACACCATGTGCCTCAGAGTATCAACCAAATGCTTCTTGAACTCTGTCAGGTTTGGTGCTGTGACCACTTCCTGGGGAGCCCAACCACCCTCTAGGCTAATATCCAACCTAAGCCTCCCATGACACATCTTCAGGCCATTCTCTCAGGTCCTGTCACTGGTCACCACAGAGAAGAGATCAGTGCCTGCCCCTCCTCTGCCCCTCATGAGGAAGTTATAACTGCAATGAGGTCTCCCTTCAGCCTCCTCTTCGCCAGGCTGAATAGACCATGTGGCTTATACCACTGACCTCAGCCCATCCACCCAGATCTCTGTAGATCCTTCCTACCCTCCAGCAGATCAACACTTCCACACACAACCTGAGCTGTCTGTAAACAGACTCAGGTTGCACTTGATTCCCTCATCCAGGCCATTGATAAAGACATTAAACAGGACTGGCCCCAGCACTGAGCCCAGGGGAACACGACTGGTGACCGGCCACCAACTGGATGTAACTCCATTTGCCACCACTCTCTGGGCCTGGCCATCCAGACAGTTTTTACGCAGTTAGGAGTACACCTGTCCAAGCCATTAGCAGTAAGTTTCTCTAGGAGAATGCTGTGGGAAACAATATCAAAGGCTTTGCTGAAGTCCAGGTAAACATCCTCAGTCTTTCCCTCACCCACTAAGCAGGTATGGATCCTTGGGTGGATCCCATCCAGCCCCATAGACTTGTGTGTGTCTAAGTAATGCAGCAGGTTGCTGACCATTTCTCCTTGGATTATGGGGGCATTACTCTGCTCCCTGTCCTTGTCAACCAGTGCAGGGGACTGGATACCCTGAGAACAAGTCGTCTTACTCTTAAAGACAGAGGCAAAGAAAGCATTAAGTACTTCAGACCTTTCTTCAACCTTTGTCACTATGTTTCCCCTTGCATCCAATAAAGGATGGAGATTCTCCTTAGCCCTCCTTTTGCTACTGATGGATTTCTATAAACATTTTTTATTGGCTTTTACAGCAGTTGCCAGATTAAACTCTAGTTGGCTTTGCCATTCTAATTTTCTTCCTGTGTAACCTCACAACATCCTTGTAGCCCTCCTGTGTCCTCCTGAGTTGCCTGCCCCTTCTTCCAAAGGGTCATAAACTCTCTTTTTTAATCCTTGAGTACCAGGCAATGTTCAGTCAGGATGGTTTTCCTTCCCACCAGCTCATCTTTCAGCACAGGGGGACAGCCTGCTCCTGGGCCTTAAAGATTTCCCTCTTGAAGAATGTCCAGACTCCCTGGACTCCTCTGCCCTTCAGGACTCCCCCCCAAGGGACGACTCAACCAGTATCCTAAACAGGCCAAAGTCTCCTCCAGAAAAGTTGAAGGTGGCAGTTCTGCTACCCCCCACTCCTTATTTCTCTGAGAACTGAAAACTCTCTTATTTTGTGACTGTCCTGCTCAAGATGGCCCCAACCATCATTTCACCCACTACTTGTCCACAAACAACAGGTCCAGGGGGTGCCTTCCCTAATTGGCTTGCTATTGACATTAGAGCAATGAGTCAGGTATAAGAAAAGAATGTCCAGTCATTGTTCCAAAGATGCCTCTTGATTTGTCTGTGAAGATAATATTTAGATTCCAGCCTACACAGCCACACCAACTAGTGACAGATATGTTTTAAATTCATAATGCAAGTATTTCTAAATAAAGTATGCAGTGTAATAGCTCAGCTAAGGAGTACAGAAGCCTTGATTCTACAGTCTTAGTTCAAAAAATTAGTTTTCAGACCGAGAACACTTAATAGGAAAGAAGATACAAGGAAGAGTATATATACAGAAAGAGAATATGGTAGCCTGTGTTTATTATCACTAAAGGTACAAATTTCTTTAACAGATTGTTAGGAAGAATGAAGAATATTAAACAAATAGCTTATCCTTACACTTTCAAGCATTTGAGAAAAGTTTAAACTCAAACTTGCTAGGATTTTTATTATTACACTGCTGAACAATAACAATGCTAAATAAACAAGAACGAACGAGATTCCTAGCCTGTTGTGCGTACACCTGAATATCAACAATATATTTATTAAACAGTGGCAAAAGAATGCCAGGAAGATACAAGATGTAAATGTGGGGGGTGATCTTAAGAAGTCCTGAATAGAATGAGTCTGAGTTAGAAGAAGAACAAAGTGATTAAAGTGGAAGAAAGGAACATACAAAACATTCTGTTCAACCACAGCACAGGCTGAGGGGGTAGGGTGGCAAGAAAAGGAACATTTTCATCAAGTTACCTTGCTCATCTTGCAGTGCTTTACTTTTTGATACTCTACAAGGGTTTGGTTGAAGTACAGATGCTGGTTCAGACTCTCCGTGTCCTGTCCTTGTTTTCTTTCTATTTGGTACATGGCCAGTGGTAACCTAACAACATATTGCAATTTTACTATTTCCCAAAACTTAAATATAATATTTCAAAGAAGCAGAAAAGAAGTCAGAAAAGTGTACCTGTACATCACCAAAAAGTTCCTCTGTCTCTGCAGAACTTGGCAATGGTGCAAATTTGAACGGAGGAACTTCTTCTTTCATTTGGATCTGTTTTTTCTTATCTGGGAATGTTTTTCCCAGCATTGCCTCTTGTATGTACGATTCCTCTTGTAAATCTCTGACAAGCAAACAGCTCTCGTTGGCATTTTGAATGGACGATGAACCTTCAGGAATGGGCTTCCCTACTTGTGAAAAAACGTCATGCAGAGTCACCTGTTTCAGTCTATTTTTACATGTCTCCTCACTTCCTTGTTTTTTGTCTTGACAACGAACTCCAGAGAAGCGATCAGACAGATCCAAGGGCTTATCAACTGTATGTTCCCCATTAATATGCTGGACATCTGATCGAAAGGGCACAGAGTTCTCTTTGTTAAAAGATGTTTTTTCACAGCCAACTGCATGATCATCTTCAGTTTTCTTTCTCTTAGCACACCTGCCTTCCAGCTGTTTCTGGTGTACGAGAAGGAAATCACTCTTGATCACCTCATTTTTAGCTGTGCAAGTGTTTCCAACACAGATTACAGCCTCACTAGTATTCTTTTTCACAACTATTTGCCTATTGATAGACACCTGGTTGATAACTGAGTTGATTTCCGTTCCAAGGTTCAGTGGTGCCACAAAAGCAACATCTTCAGATTTTGATTTACTTTTATGAGATCTAGAACCGGATGGATTGTTGAAGAGGTTGGTTTTGAGATTAGGCTTCAATCCTGAATCTAAAATACAAGGAGCATGACCTGTACTTGAGTTGTTCTTCATACTGCTAGAAGCTCCAAAAACAGGAGAGGCTACCTGAGCATCCCAGTCAACATGTGGTGGAGTGTTCTCAGATGGATCTGAAAAACTGAATACAATGAGAGATGAGAGATTTTTCTGGTGTACACAGGTTGGGAGGAGAGAAAGGGATATACAGAAATTATAAGTTTCTTATCACTGATTTGCTACAAAGCTGCACAAGTTGCTAGTGTTAACTGGAAACAGAAAGAAAAACCAAAGGGAACTTATTCTAGGAGTAAGGACTGTTGCAATCAAAGAGCTGTAAAGGCAAACAAAACACAGATCTCGCCCTTCGTTCTGGTATGGCATGAAAATCTTGTACCACGCTCAACTGAAAACCAAGGAGAGACCTAAGCCTGCCTTGAAATTTCTTCTATCTAAAGACTCCCTACCTTTCAGTGCAGTGAAAAGGAAGAAAGACAGAAAGATATTGCAGCCAATCTAGGTTCTTTTATAGATCTTAAAACCAAGACAACATTTTCTCAAAGCTTCTGTAAGTGAAGGAAAAAAGTGGACGTTTCTTTCAGGTACTCTTTTTTTTACCTGTCATCAATAAAACATACGATCGAGATGACAAATAGGGCCAAAAAAATTCAGTTTAGACCACAACACCATGAGAAGAGTGGGAAGGGAAGTGCAACATTAAATCAGTATGACACCTAATCAGCAGAAAAGTTTAATGATCATTTTCCTATTCCAGCTTTAGGCCCGTTATCCACCAGGGTTATGAGCCTCACAAGATGCCTTGCAATAATGAGAAGTAAGGAAGGCAGGGACTGTGTACACAAAAAGCCCAAATCAGAAGTTTGTGAATGAAGTAAAAGTCCACAGTTTTGCATTCTATCAGTTTCTTTGCTTCCAATGTTATTTACTTGAAAGAAACATCTATGATATGACAACACTTATTTCCATGTCTTCAAAGCAAAATCCTGTTAAGGTTTTAAATTCTACTAAAACTAGAACTTCATATAAGCCTGCTTAAAACAGTATTATTATAACTGTGTGGAAACACACCCTAAATTGGTGTCATCACTTCTTGATTCAGGAGCTGGATGCTTTCTTGAGTCTTCAGTCTGCATGATCTCTGGGGCCTGGCTCATAACTGTATTTGTGTGGGGAAGATTCAGTACACTTTGGGACTCCTACAGATGGTGAAGGAAAACAAAGAAAGGAAGTGTGAGAAGATATTGGAATTAAAAATTAGAAATATGCTAGATTTGCACATAAATACTCAGAGGACCCATTCAAATTGAAACACTCAAAACTTCATTAAAAAATAATAAATGCTAGGAGATGAACTTTTGACTAGCAACTGTAAAGAAATCTTATGGAAATTGAAAATAATTCATCATTCAAATGCTAACACACGGAGAAATACTCTGCATATTATAGTTTTTATGGTAGTTACTGATCAAAACCATCAAATAATTTGACCTAGAATCACCAAACAGTCTCATCACTTAATACTCTATTTCAATGTCTTAGACTTGATTACTGCACAGAAGGAGTTTGGCAGACCCAAAGGTTTAGATCACTGTATTAATAACACTTGCAAGTTCCATACAAAGCTGGAACCATATCCCTGCCCTTCTCCCCAGCCCCCAGACAGCTGAGTTGTATCTCTTCTTGCTAGAGCAATTCAGTAATGAGTAAGCAAAAGCAATCCAAAGTGAGCTTACTGGAACGCAGAATACCTTTGCAGAGTCTTAATGCAAAAGAGAAAAAACCACTGGTTTTGAAAACAACTGGCCCAAAAAGCTGGTTATGAAAGAAATTTGGGAATACTACTTACAGATTCCTCTTGAACACCAAGTCCAATTGTTTCTGGGACGACTGCAGCCAAGTTAAGAGATGGCTTTGGAACAGGATAGCCTCCCACCGTTGGTTTATCTTTGTGAGAAGATCATAGTAAGTTATTATAGTCTCTTAGTCCACTCACACAGATGGTAGAAACACAGAACTAAAAAGTTCACAAATTAAAACTGGCATTTATGGAAACAGTTTGACCTCTGTCAGATAAAAATCATATCTGAAAGTGCTAAGTGGAGAAGGGGGGCAGAAGAAGAATTTCTGATGAGAGCAAACTGCTATATCAGTACAGAGAAATATGCTTCCAATTTAAATATAGTTTCCCAAAATTAAAATACAAAGACCAGTCAGTGTAAAAGTTGCTTTTCAGTCTTCCAGTCCAGGGCAGAAATAGTCTGAGAAAAGCACGTAGAACAGTGGTGACATGTATTTACAGTAAAATGCTTCTCTTGCATTTTTCCTTGGTGACAGTCACCATTATTTTTCCTATGTTTTTATTAGAAAAACAAATAGATGAGTTTTGCTTCTTTGAGGGGTTTAACATTACTCAGTTCATTATGCTGGGGCAAGTTAATAAGATTAGAAAGCACAAGAACTACAACCACCACAACCCTGATCTGCATGAATGATTCCATGCTAATTCTCACAGTCATTAAAGAGTTAAAAAGGTTTGCACCTTTTCACATTTCTTTGTTAAAGAGAGGTTAAAGAGATGAACCCTCAGTTTTACAATATTTTTGCCTTATTTTGAATGTAATTAGAACTAAATCTATTACTCTACTTACTTTGTATAGGGGACAGTTGTGGATCACAGGTGTCTGCCACTAGTATCTCTTCTCTGTGGTTGCTGCTCACTTGCGTGGAAAAGAGTGGAATTTTTCCATACTCTAGGAAATGTAGAAACATTTCACTTCGTGAAATTAGGTATCCTGTTGTGATAATTTTGCATACATACAGACAATGATCCTGATCTTAAAAGCACTTGAAAATGAGTGTTGATATGTCAGTAGATCCAGTAATCTAAACCCACCTGATAATTTGTCATAATGATACCTCAGAATAAAGTCACAAATATTTCATATTAATCCTTTTCCTCACAAATATGACCCCAGCCAGTCAGCCCTAAAACAACACTAACAAAGGATTATACCATTGTCCATACTGACCATATGAATATACGTGTTCAAGCTCTATTTGACCTGTTAATATGGCAACAAAACAATTGAAGAGTAAACCACCCAAGGGTCTAATGCTCTGCATCAGCTAAGATAATAAAGTAAAAAGGTGAGAATCTGAGATCTGAATTATGACGAACTCTGCTGATAGCTTTTCATGGCCATTAACTGTGACAAGTATTTACACCATTTCAGTATAACATTCATGTTATACTTTGGATTCATTTAGTAGCTCCATTTTTTTTATTCAGAAAATGGAGAGGTACAGGTGTGTTTAGAAAAGAGAAATTATTCACAGCACTAAACATTTCAAATGCAAAATAAGGGGCATGAATAACCAGCACACCCTTTTCACTCCACTGTTGTTCTATTTTTATTCTTTGAAAGAGGCTTTTAGTCAAGACTCCTATTTAAATACATTCAAATATTACTTTAAATACCTTTTTTTTATGCCAAAAGATAAATGAACACAATAAGAGCACCTGGATTATCATATTTCCTGTGTATCATTAAAATACAAGCACAAAGACCCTTATTTGACAAAAATATTTCTCATAGTTAAAATCCATTAGAACTTACAGAACAAGGTCGGGAAATAAAATGTGGACAATACTCCTGGACTTAAGACAGAACACAAGCACAAATGGTGTATCAGTACTAGAAGAATAAAGATCACGTAGGTATCTACCAGTTTCAATAAAATTACTTTAATTGCAGAAGAATTGCAGAATGTGGCAAAACATTTGTTTCCCTCTCCACTAGGTGGTGACATTGGTGCATGCACAAGGCAAACCTGAACAGATTTTTTTTTTTAGCTAACTTGTACTTATAGAAGAAATACAGGTTGAAAAACTGTTACATTTGCACGAGGACGAAGAAAAGTACAAGGCTGAGATAAGTTCTGAGCATATTGCTGACGTAACAGTTACTGCCAAAGACATTTTTCCCTGGCTTACATACTATTGCACAAAATTGAAAAAGGCAAATCATAAAAGGTAAAGATTTTTTTTTTTCAGTTTTTGCCCTTTGCAATCAAATTTATACATCATCTTTCTCCGTAGCCCTTAAGATAATTTTTAAGTTGATTAAAAAAACCAAAAACAATACTCTTACCACTTTTGCTAAGTTCCAAATCTGAGTGTGCATGTTCTGTGTATCGGATATGCCTATTCTCTTTTTTTCTCCTCATACGATTGGCCATAGAAAATGAAGAGGTCATAACTGGAGAATCTGGAATGACTCCTTCTTCTAATTCCACTGCTTGCAGCTTTTGCTCCCTGGAGACCAAATCAGGTGGTCAAATAAAACCCCAAGTCAGCAAGATGAAGAGTTTTCATTTCAGCAAGCAGGACAATCATATGGTCCAAGAAAGCAGCAATTAGGAAATGCAGCCATCTCAATAGCATCACAGTGTCAAAAAGGAATACTACAAGCCAGTTTTGAGATACATTTAAAAACAAATTCACCATTGCTCCATAAAGCCAAGGAACAGCATAAAACCCTAGTTCTTCAGACCTGAAGTCAACATGTAACTACTGCACTGTGGAGGACCTTTTCCCTGGTCTTCCCTGGCAAAAGTGAGATAAGTTTCAGATGATGTCAAACCATAACAAGAATGCAATACTACCTCTGACTTTACAGTGCATCATATCTGCATATTAACCACAACATTAGCACATTCTTGCTACATCAGATTACAACTTCATAGTCCCTTTGTAGCTCCCCATTTTCATGGTTTTCTTTCAAAATTTACTATGGTCTTTTTTCTTTTACATCGTAAAATTATTGTAAGTTTATTTTACAAAATGTTTTGTAAGACCCTGGGATTTTCTAAGAAACTACTTTTCTGAAGTTTTAACCTAGAAGGAAAGAACTGATAAAGAGTCGACTGAGGAATAAAAGTATGAGACATAAGGCTTTGCTCTACACCGTGACCAGAAGTCAACAAAAATTTCAATGATAAATTTACCTCTCTTGGTTTAAAAAAAGACACGCCCATTTAAAAGAAAACAAAAAATCTGCACATTACAAAGAGGCTAGGCTTATGTTGCTATAGTGGTAGCATGCTATCTTTTCACAGTCTATCAAAACAAGGAAACAAGTTTTAAACACTTAAAAGATGATGTTTATATTCCCAGACATTTCTACTGGGGAATAGGGGAAAGGGGGAAATATCTAAAACAACGTGAAACTTACTCCAGCTCCTTCTGTAATTGCTGAAACTGTTCAGTTATCTTTTTATTTTCATCCTGTAAGTTGTTTTTTTCATTCACTAGAGTTTATGCAAAAAAAGAGAAAAATAACGCACACATGTTAATATCATAATCTTGTCAGGTCCTTTAGTTGTAATTGTAACTAATTATGCAATGTAAAATTTTAAAATATAAAACTCTCTATATGGTTTACAAAAACGAAGTTTTAAGCTAATCATTAAAAAAGTTGCAAATGATGTGTTAGGAAAGAGAAAGGTGTCACAATTACTGGATCGTAATATTTGTTCTATGCAATCATTAATTACTTTTGTCCACATACACACAAGTGAGACTGTGCTGTAAATATGAATGAATTGCTCACTTGAATCCAAAGACAAAACTGCTTCCTTAGGCTGAGGATAACCTATGAAGTATAATACAACTAGAATTTGGTTTTACCCACTGAAGCAACCAGCCAGTTGAACAGAATGAAAAGAAACCTCCACCAAGAATTTATTTTAAATCAGTCAAATATTTTGGAAATTAAGAGAGACTAGTCAGAACATTTTGATTTTACTTTCCTTAATTTCCAGTTCATTCTGTCGTTGCTTCACACAAGCTTAAGGCATCACCCTTCAGCCTTTTTTCCATGCTCTCAAAATAACAGAGTGATTAGCTCCCAACTTTTCTGTTTGCTTTAATTTTAGTATTCTTGTTCTTGTTTTGTTGTTGTTGTTTATTTTACCTCTGGGTTACTTTTGACTGACCTTTCACTGGCTGTTATATAGATCTCAACCCAAATCCACAGAACCCTACTGTTCTGTCAGTCAGTGTTCTGGAAGGTTTGCACCTAATAGGTCAGACCTTGATTTTTAAGGTTCAAAGCTTTATTGAAAGATTAACAACAAACAGGGTACAGCCAATCATTAAATGCAGAATTCAGAATATTTTTACATAAATGTCCAATAATAAAAATCATTAAAAAATTGATGTATTTTGTATTAGCACGGAACATAGTATTTCCATAACTTAATTAAGCATTGAAAAGCTACTTTTTTTATTTTGAATTTCTCATGTCTTAAAGCTCATTGAATGTCTTGCTCTTGATCAAGCAAGACAACTAAATGATACAAAATAATTAATGGTAAAAATACAATTAACATTTTAAAATCCTGTCCTCTATTATTTAGCACTTCATATAACCAATCTTTCCAAACTCTCTTTATGAACTGCGCTGTCTACAAGCTGCCTGGTGCAGATTCTTTTTTGGTTTCAGTGGGTTATGTGAAAGTTATGGGTTTATTGCAGTTAAAGTTCAAGTTCAATTAACTACAGGACGCAAGCTGGACCCAGGGCACTTAGTCTGAACTCGTTACTTTGCGATCACCAGTTCCTTTGAAGTCATGGTCTCTTTAGGAAAGCTGGCAATCAGTCATTCTAGCTGCAGGAATAAACAGAAGCAGTCACATTTTATCTAAAGTAGCTACTTTACACTGTAAGATTTTCCACGTCAGTTCACTTTCAGTATCAGCACTTCAATCTAAGAAGGTGGGTCAAATGACTAGTAATTGGTATGCTACATATTTTCAGACTGTAGATTTAAAGTATCCCCCGACTGAACTTTTCGGGCTTACTAAGCACACCACATATAAATTATACCAAGTTACAGGAATTAATGAAGAACTAGTCTACAAAATAGTATGTTTTGTTTTCAGACTTGTGGATAAAACTCACTAAGCTCAGTAATAAGTTTGAGATTCTGCTGCCGGATGTTTTCAAACTCTTGCTGCTTCTTTCTCATGTGTTCTTCAGTTACAGCACATCGATCACATAATCCTGCTCTTAATCTACAATAAAATTGAGAGAAAAATGTCCTTCTGTTAAGAAAATATTGCCATATATGAAGCGGATATCCACGTTAACAGACCTTTTGAACAACAAAAACCAGAAAATTTCTGACAGCTGTGCAGACCGCCAAACCATATTAGGTTTAGAAATCTCTGAAAAGTCTTTAGGTCCAGCAGAGGCTTACTTCCTCAAGAAACAATTTGCAGAGTCTGTAAAGCATGTATTATGTTAATTTACCAAAACAGGTATAACTTCTAAAGATGAAAAAACGCACTGTAATTTCATGTCTATTGGTTTTGTTTCGCTACACCAGCTTAAACAGGAACAAATAAGGGAGAGGCAGAATGGATCAAAAGGCAATGAGGACAACGAAGTCCAAAAGAAAGCAAAGGACAGGACTTGTAATTAAATTTAGGTAGAACAGACAATGGGGAAAAGAGACTCCCACAAATTTGAAAGATTTCCTAGTGAGTTATTAAATGAGCTTCAAAATATATTACAGACTTTAGGTTTTGTACTTGTATTACGTCTTGATTCACATGTACATTTACCTCTACAAAAATAGATGTAAGAGAATGTACCCTAAAATGTCTGTTTGCCTCCCCAGCTGCTCTGTTCTATGTATCTTAACTGAACTAAGCAAGCTAAGCACTTCAAAAATAACAGTATAACAAAACCATCAAAACATAGTAAATTCAACTTGCAAAGTTTCCAGAGCTACTCTGTTAGAGCAAAACACAACAAACTCAAAGGCTAGAAAACACCACTTCACCTGTCTTCTAAAACCTTGATGGTGTCATGAAGTGCTTTTTGCTGTTCTCTGAGTTGTTGGTTCTTGGTATAGAACTCTTCAAGCCTCTCTGCATCCCTGAAATCAAACAGAGAAAAATTAGTTCTAGCTTTAAATTACAGCTATTAATTTTTCAATAGAGAATTCTCTCTGGGATATTTCTTTCATTTTCTTGGGAAAATCTTATTATCTTCAGCACAAATATTAAGTTGAAGATAAATGAAGCAAGTGTTTGTGATGAATGATAATTTAGAAATTACTGAGTTAGGAAAGATGCAGCTAGTTTCTAATTCATATTACAGTTGATCTTCTGTTGATAAATCTTATTTTTGCTCAGGTAAAAGAGTTGACAGTCAAAGTATAAAAGCTAATAATATTCAAGCAACAAATTTCAGAGAACATAAGCACAAACACTTCTCTTATACTTTACTGTGTTGAGAAGCTGTTGGGAATCTAATGGGGGCTTTCACAATCAGGTCATTTTGGTCTTTTCTTAGCAGGCAGTGAATGTTGTTGCAGTGTGGCAAACCACATTAGGTTTAAAAATCTCTGAAAAGTCTTTAGGTCCATTAGAGGTTTATTTTCTCAAGAAACAATTTGCAGAGTCTATAGAGCATATATTCCTGTAATATGAATACAGCAAAAAGAACTCTTTCCAAAACCCTCAGAAATAGAAGATCTTGAGAAAAATATGTTCCCTAAAAGCCAGAGTTAATTAATTAACAAAGAGTATTTCCTCCTTAAAATAGGAAAGGAAAAGCAATAACAATAACTTCCCAGTTTTAGCTCCCCTTCACTTTCATTATACGATCACCACATCTCTTCAAGATGCAATGTACGAGCCAGAAGAACAATTTTTTTTTTTACAAGGCAATTAACATTCAGTAAAAGCTAAGCAACTGAATCCATGTAACACGACAACGACTAACTTCTGAGAATTCATTTCCAGCTCTTCTTTTTACCATGGAATCCTTTGCACACATCCATGAAAGCGGTTGTTTGTTTTCAGTGTGCCTGAGATGGATTATTTGAGGAAGCTATGAAATTGGCTCATGAAAAGCTGTAAAGCTCACATACAACAGGAAATGAAAACATGTTTACTAACTTGTTGATACAGTTTTTTTACACAAACATATTTTGTATTGGCACTACCTCTTGAACATATGTTTAGTCAAACACATTTTCATATTGCTGGCATTCCAGTGGCACAAGAAATTAGAAATCATGGGTCACAGAGTGAATGGGATTGCTGGAAGCTTCTACAGTGTATAATCACAGACACGTTTTATTAATCCTGAATTCTAAATACAGACGCTTTATCTTTCTGTACTACCATCGAGACCAATTTAGGCCTTTTCAATTGCATATTCAACCTATAAAACAGTTACATGCAAACAGCCTGAGGGACCATTTAAGACTTGTACTTTCACTTGGGGAGGACAATGCATTAAAGTTCTGCTATATCAGTTCAGTAAAGAAGTACAGCCAGGCCATGGCAAAATTTGAATTGAGAAAAGCAATCTGTGTTTTTCCGGTATTTAGGGCATTAAAAAAAAAAAAAAATCTCCTTTTTTTCAATTTATGCAACTTACAGGAGGCCTAAAGCGGCAAAATTTAAAATCCTTTCTCTAGTTAAGTCATTCCATGGGCTTAAGTTATTTTTAACAAATAAAGAAGACAATACTAACATACACTAATACTACATGCCTTCCACCTAAACCCTATAAAATATTCCATGAAGGTACTGACATGACAGAAGGAACTAGGTTATTGGTTGTTTTTTGGTTTTTGGTTTTTTTCCCTTAAAATTCAAGCTGATAAATGTGACAGAGACATTTTTGGCTATGAAGACACTCTGCATTATGGCTGGTCTCTGACCTAGAGTTTATAAGTCATTAGCTTCAATGTTGGAGTGGGATACAAAATAAGGCACTCATTGTCAGTTGATTACCAAGTCTGAAACACTAAACCTCAGGTATTTAGATGTACCAAGGAGAACAAGACCTCCTATGTAACAGTACTGTATCTACAATGTGGGAGTTGTAGAAAGATTCCAAAAAATAATGATTAAACCATTTGGTATGTGTTCAGTCACACCACTGATAATATTCACCATTTAGAAAACTGATCATTTGAGATTTCATAACATGGAAGCAATTTATGATACACCAGGCTAACAAAAACAGCAAGAGAGAATTTCATTCTTTTAGATTAAAAATGAATAACTACTTAATTTATAAACTATACTTAAGAAATAACAAGATGTTAAATTGATTTTTTTCCAGAAGCGGAAGTGTAGTCTCTAAGAATAATACATAGCACCAAATATTTGCTAATTGAAAGCTGTATAATAACCTAATATAATATCATGTGCTAACATAAATATATTCCTTGTGCTACTTCAATATAAGATTATATGTCTTTGACTGCAGATGGCAATGCAAATCTGGAGTACTTTTGCTACTTCTCAGAAGAGTTGAATTTCTTTAATATATATAATATAATTATATTGTTTTCCACGGTGGAAAAAGATCAAGTAATTTATTCCTATTCCTCCTACACAGCTACTTTATAAAGCGCAACTCATAATATAGATCATATGTAATAGTAACCATAATATTAATGCAATCAAATCTGAAGTGAAAATTCAAATAAAGAATCACATAAGCATGACTGTTATCATTTAATTAAATATGGCTGTAGTCAGCAGCAGGAAAAGTAATGTTAATTTCATGCTGTAAATATATAATTCTACTGTACATGTAAATCTTGTAATTCAGATTTTTCCCAAATTGCTTCTAATGAACAGCACTAAAAATAAGTAGCATATAATGGCTGCAAAAGAAGCTGTATAGATCTTAAAATACAAAATTGAGTGAAAATTAGCAAGATTATTAGCAGAATCATTGCTGAATGACTGAAAGCTGAGTTAATGCACAATACCTCAATTTTGAAATGTCTCCCTAATTATCTTTTGTATTAGCAATGCCAACATCTTGACTGTCATCCTAGAAATACCATAGATAAGAAAACTGTAGGAGTCACTTGTTCAAAGAAGGCAAGTGCAGTGTTCAGGCTACACACCCTACATCTTCAGATGACTTCAGCTGAGTTACTGAAGTGAGCAGAGTTTAGTACATATCTGAAGGAAGATTCCATGAAACCTCAATTGATCTTACAAAAATTACAGCTCATTAATGGCAGTCTTACTGTCCTTTAATAAATTAAATCATTGGGATGAGTACTTACAAGCATCTTTCCTTTTTTAACTTAGATATTTTCAGCTGTAAGCCTGAAAAGTAGAAAGAAGAAAATACATGTTACAGAATTCTGATTGTAAAAAATGAGGGAAACAATAAACATCTGCAAAGAGACAAAAAAAAATGTCACTAGTCTGGGGAGAAGATCACAGAAATCACAGAATATTCTGAGTTGGAAGGGACCCAAAAGGATCATCGAGTCCAACTTGTACGCTAATGGCCCTTATGGGGATCAAACCCACAACCTTGGCATTATTAGCACCATGCTCTAACCAAGTTAATGGTTCATTCTGGACTTTTCGAGTATGTTCTACAGGATCTTGGAAACAAATACAGTTATTACTATCTCTAGGAAATAGGGACTTCTTACGCAAACACTCAAATTCCCACTTAAACAGGTATAAAACACTTCTGTAAAAAACCCACACATGAATAGCCAGCACCATCAATATATTTTCATTGACTATGCCCACCTAAGTAGCATAAATCATGTTCTGTGTGCACATAAATGCATAATACTACACTGGAAATGAAGCATCCAACCACTGAACTGTGCAAAGCATTACAGTGTATATGCATAAAAGAAACATCAAAAATATGTGATCCAAACCTTTAAAGCACAAAAGGGTGACAGACTCCATTGGAGATGAGATACCAGATTCTCTCAGCCAAAGCTTCTTTGGAAGATCTTAAGGTGAGGAATGATATTTCATCTGTGGCCTTTCTCCCACTAAGACTCCCACACTCCTAAACATGTATTCTGCACAGAAGTATACAGGTTTGCAAATACAGCTGATGTTCTCAACGGGACTGGTCAGCTGACAGCCCAGGGGACAGAACACTGTCCAGCCAATCTGCTCACAAGGTTTTGGATGCATTTGTATGTGCACAGGGGCAGGAAGATAAAGGTGCTCCAAGTACAGCACAGCTTAACAAGCTGGATGCAGTGTATGTGATTACCCACACACAAGCTGGCCATTCCTATTCCAAAAAAATGGTCACAAATAATCAGACCACAATGATAGAACATTTTCTTAAATACAAATCCAACAGAAATTTTTGTGTGACATCAGAAAATCACATAATTTTTTCCTAGCACCATTATTTTCTTCTAATTATGAAAGGCTGTTATCAGCTTCAGGTCGAACATTAGGTGTCTTGTAAGTTCTCTTGCAAAAGCATTATGCATTTTGGATAACAGGATAAACTTATAAAATCAGAACACTTTTAAGAAAACTTCCAACAAGTCTGAATTTAAGGTAAAACACAGAGCTGATACTACATCTTACTATAGAAAATGTAGGCTAAGGCAGCTAACAGACTTTTTTTTTTCTCCCCTACCATGCTTAACTGGGAACAAAGGGGAAAACTATTAGCTCGAGAAGGTTCACTCCTCAGGCCACTTACAACATCATGACCCCATGCTTCCTGCAAGGTGCTAGTGAGACACTTAGATAAAAATGCAGAAAGACTACTTAAAAAATTAGTTATGAAATATAGCAAGATTTCTTTTATCTCCAAGTGTTCAGCACCTGTGAGATGTTATGTTCTATCATGCAGATCAGCACAGAAAGAGGGTTTATTTTTTTAAGTAGTTGCTATTCATCAAGTCAATTAGGCATCTGCAATTAGAACCCCTATAAAGCGTGCTTTAATGCTGCTCCACACCCATCGGAAGGAATGAAGCTGCACAACAATGCATCTCCTGTATGAACAGGTAGTCTGTTCAGCAAGTATTTAGGATTGTAACTTTGGCAACCTGAGCCACCAATTGAAGAGGCAGGGCTCAAAAGGCCCACTACTGTGCAACGGGTAACACTATCTCCCCTCTCACCTGAATTCAGGAGGAACCAAACTAGTTACTTAAAGGTTGCATTTTTTCTTAGTTCAATGACTGCAATGAGAAGGCAGGAAACCAGTCTGTTACATTTATCCAAGAGCATTGAATTACTACATCTGGTATAATCTCTTCCTTTTGCTTTTCCAGGGCATTGCGAGTTTTTATGCACACTCATTTCAGAAGCTTTGTTTTTTCGGGTTTCCTTATTTAACACCCTAGTGAGTATATAAACCTATGTGGAATTGCACTATGTAACTTCCCAGTTCAATTGTGTCTTTTACACACTATTTCTGTGGAATAGACAAGCTGCAGATTATATAAATCTACATTGCCTAAAGCTCCTATGAGCATTAGTAAAAGACACATTATCCCCATTAAAGTGATGGAGGCCTTCTTTAAACTGTCATTAGGCAGATTAATTCAACACACAACACTAATTTATGAACCTTGCTACTTGATTAGACTACATACCTGTAACATTTCCATTAATGGCTATGACAATTTCTGTTCTGGTGAATTTTCAAATGCACTAAATGCATTTTCCTAAAACTGACAGTGCCTGGGAGAACTGAAGAATCTTTATCACTAATGTTTTCTTGAAACAGGTTGGACAAGCTTCTGTCAGCAATGACACAGACATAATCCTACCTTAAGGGTATAGAGATGGACTAGATGACCTTCTAAAATCCTTTCCAGCTCCATTTTCTATAATTATTTACTTTTGAGGAACTTCCAGCTATTTTCTTTCCTACAGCAATCTAACAACAAGACTGCTTTCCTCATAGATTTCTCTGCATCTCTGACTACAGTTTTTTCTCTATTGACATCTTCTGCTTTTCAGAGGTAATTGAATAATTGAAAAAAAAACAGGTTATTTCTTGTACATGAAACTCTGCTCACACTTCTATGTTGATATATATATATATATAAAATATTGTTTTAGTACAGAGCTTTAGACTTGAATTAATCCTCAGAAACCATCTTGATAAGAGCCATATGCACCAAATATCTACATAATTATTTCAAGCCAGAGGTAAGAATTAAGACCTGTAGAAATAAGTCACTTCATAAAAAGCATTATTAAATTCCTTTCAATTTTGTGAGCACTGTGCAAGTAGCCCACACATTCTACAGATAGGAAATAAAAGCAAATATAGTTGTAATCACTGTTATTCTGAGCTGCTGAGCACTTCTGAACTCTATGAAAAATCAACAGACACCCACCACGTCCAACATCTTTGGAAACTGAGTTGCAGGTGTCCTACCAATTGTCTCATAATGAGCTAGAGCTAAATGATAGCTGTTTTGTCTGAAGAGGGCCAACATTTGGAATTTTTTGCAAGTCATCAGTTTAAAAGAGTAAGAAGCTGGATTTTTCTTTAGATAACACTGGAAAAACACACCCTTTACAATATAGTAATATCGAAATTTAATAAAATTCATTTCAAACTGCGTGAGTTTAAAGTATTTTCCAGTCTTACATTCTATAGATATAACTTATATAATATGTCTGACCATTTCAAGTTCATGTGTCATAAATTCTAGTCATGGATAGTTAACAAATAATTAAGAATTCCACCATTTCAGTGTTCAGTACGCTGTGCACTGTAGAAGCCAAAAGATTTTTTCTCCAGCTACTGACTTTCCCTTAATCCACCTTCCACCACCTTTAAAATAATTTTTTGCTGACATTTAGATTGGAAACCCATGAGTCAATTTTAATTCTTATTTATAGACTTCAGGAACAAGCAAAGTCCAGGCAAGCCTGTGTTTGATGTTTCTAAAATATCTTCCAGTACCATTTTCTATAAGAGGATCCCCACCTTCTGAAAAAATTAACTATCCTTCAGGCATGTCTTTGATGTTATCATGGAAGACCTAATTTTACCTAACACAGTGCGGTGTGGGACATACTGACAAAGGGCTAGGCATGAAAAAGACTGCCTGGTGGCAAAATTACCTGGCCACACCCAGCATGCATTCTAAAGAGTATCTTGCTTGCATAAAGAAAACTAAAACTTTAAAATCACGTGCTGCACATCCCAAGAAACTAGAGAAAGGGTCACTTTAAACAGCTCTCTACATCGGAGCTTTTTGTTTGTTCAGTTTTTGTTGTTCAGACATGCCACGGATTGCCAGATCCCATTCTGTCAGTACTTCCGCCTTTATCTGTGGTTGACATCACACCCACTCCGAAAAGAACCATCAACAATTAAAAAAAGTAAATTTTTGGTGTGTTTTGGAACACAACATAAAATTATATTTCAGATGGTTAACATATACTTTTCTTTGGTGTAACAAAATGCTGCTTTCTGGTATAACTTTCTTTTCAGTTGCTAAAATAATAAATGTTTTTTTCAGTTGGATGTTGGAGTTTTTTAGTTTTTTGTAATTACTAATAGCAGAAAGCATCACAGTCCAGTGCTGCAAATTACTGAATTAAGACTTTCAGAGGGAGGTATGTAACATCTATACATTATAAAAAAGTGTCCCAGTTTTTGAAATAAAGAAGTGATGATATAACTGGACCTAAACGGACAGACTCCCAAAACTGTTTTGAGGCTGGTAGAAACAACCAGGGCCACTGAAATGCTCTGGGTAAAGATCTGAAGCTCTCAATTCACAAAAACTCACCTGCTTTTATTCCAGCCTAATATAAATACTACTTCATGGATAAGGATATGCTTATTTGAAGATATTGTCAAATACTGTTCTAATTCCATCCAAAAGAATGGATCATGTGACTTTATATTATAAGAACAAAACGTTAACTTCTTATGAAAAGTTTCTAGCAAAAAAAAAATTATGAATGCTACCTGTAAAACAATATTGCAATAGCAATAAAGTGCAATAATTCATCTTTCCTGAACTACTGAAGAACGAACAGACACTAACAGTCAATCTGTAGTAAAATTGTTATCACAGACCACAAAACATGATGTAAGAATAAGCATTTATAAAAGTATTATAAATTTTGCTGAGAAAATTTAGAACACTACAAAGCGAAGGAATACTTCAGTAACATTAATCTACAGTGGTATTTCACACAAGTTAGGGAAAATAAACAATGCAAATCGTTTTAATAATCTGAAGTAACTAAAGCCAAAGACAGAAGAAAAAAAATTCATCGAATAACAGGGTCTGAAAACTTTGAATCATAATCCATTGAAGGTAAAGTACCATTTAAATATTTTCTAAGCAAGCACAAATTCCATGCAACATTGTGTTACTTTTTCTTCACTGACCTAGCAAATCATTTATACTTGTTGATAGTTTAAACCTGTTATACCAGGCTTAGGTGGACCATCTTTAAGGATCATTTGTAATCATCCAATCAACTTTCTGCATAACTTAAGACACTAAAAATCTATTTAGTTCCATGAGGAGTATTTAGGTTCAAAGTCTTCCGGTGGCAGCTGACAAACCCAAACTTTAACCTGACAAGACAAGCCCAAACTTAAGCGATTTACCTTGTATTTCTTTATCATGACATTCCTTCAGTTTGGACCACAGTTCCTTGAAGAAATCTCCTGAAGGTTCTGCAGAATTAGGGCTCCCACAGCTTCCTCCAGATGCATTCATCTTGCTTTTTTCTGCTCCCAGCTCCCTTATTTGCAGAACTGGATCACTCTCAAACTTTGTATTTTAAATTACATAGTTGAGAAGCTGTTTCTGAAGACAGGTGTATACCTGTAACAACAGAATGACAACACTTATGTTTGCATGTATCAGAGTATAACTTGTAGCCATGGATGAAATACAAAGTTTACTGTCTATCCTTACATCATATGTATTTATATACTTTTATACTGACAGTCACCCTGAAGGTGTGGATGATGCTGATTCTATTTGTCTTGAAGGGTTTCTTAGCACAGATGATGCCCTCAGGTAAACTTCAGGGGAAGCATGGTACTCAGATCTGGATCTGAGCCAAGGTAAGATTCAATTCTATCTGCACTGGATGTCCAATACTGAAATATTCCTATAATTTCTGTCCTTCAGTTCCCTGTGTGTGAAACTGGCCATTCTAAGTTTTCACCATTTTTATGCAGTCAATTTTAAGCAAATACTTTTGAGCAGGCAATGTGTCATTACTAGGTGGTATGACTCTGCAGTATAAAATACAATAAGAAAAAAAAAATCTTAAGTATTTTGTACTCTTCCTAAATTAGCAGCCTGAGCAAGCAAACCACTATGTCTATATAGATAAATAAAAGGAGGAATTTGCTCCCATATTTTTGAGGCATAAGTTACAGATGTAGTTCAAAAGATACAAGGTCTACAATTAGTCAAGAAGCTGCATTTCCTTCCTTGAGAGCCTTCAAGCAACTTAGAATATCTGGGTATAGCTACTGGCTCAGCTGGTCCCCTAGATTCACCACGATAAAATGTTCAGTCCAGTGGTCAGTGTAGGGCCTGGAGGCTTTGGTTCCACTCTCCTTTCTCATATCTCTGTGCACAGTCTTAAGTCAGTTTTCTTTCGGTCTGTCTTTCTTTAAAGTGGAATAAAAATAATGGAACAAAATATTATTCTCAGTAACACAGAAACACTTGAACTGTACATTTTCTATAGTAGGATACTTTGGTGCTAAAGTAATGCTTGAACATGCACTGTCCATAGAAAATTCAGAGCCTATTTCAGTATTTGGTTTCAAGCTAGCAAATGTTATCTTCAGAGAAGTCCTTAATAGAAAATAAAATTACCTTTTCAAACTAGCAATGACTACAATTCTTCAGCGGAAGAAACAGTAATCTGCTTGCATCTTTGCAGCTGAAAGGTTCCACTTTGTGTGCAGCCACATTAAGCCATCTCACAATGCTGCTTTGTGGGACCCATTGCCTAGTGACATCAGGAATGTCTTTTAAACTCTTGTTTTTCCACCTTCAATAACAGATATTTCAGAACCAATCTTTTTCCTCTGTCAAGCACTAGGGCAGTGAAACCCACAAACCTGCTTTCACTTACTGTTTTAGATTTGAGTGCGTCAGACGAATCATTTCCCAGGAAAGGTCATCTGACTCTAGACAGTAAATGCTGTCCCTAGTGTTTGTTTCAGTTTTGATGTTTTGGTTTTTTTTTCCCAAGATGACTTTGAGAAAAAAAAATGCACAAAACTTGCTCAGAATTTCTGCAAATGATTAGTACAATCGACTAAATACAAACAGAGAAAAAAAAGAGCAACGCATTTTCCCAAGCTTAACCTGCTTCAAGATTCCAAAATGATACATTGCTTCCTACAGGTGTTCAACCTGCCTTAAAATACAGGGCCCCCAACAACTGTTTAAGTCGAGGCTTTGACAGGCCTGGGCAGATGCACAGGTGTAAAAGTGATGCCTTAGTCTCCAGTCATAAGAAAAGGCTTTCCAGTCCTTCGGGAAAAAAAAAAAAAAAAAACAAAACCAAACCACCTGAGCTGGATGTACAGACACTTGCAGGCACGGACAGGACTGGAAGCTGCCTGAGGGGGGCTGGAAGCACCACTCCAGCCCCTCTCCCGGATATCCTGCCGACTGACGCTCTCACAGAACCACTTAAATACGTCCATTTCCCTCTTCTTGCACACAGCATCTCCCTCCGGCACCGTAAGGTTCTGCAGGGCTTCACGAGTGATCGCCTCCAGCAACGCCGCAGCACCCACAGCGCGCCGAGGCTGCTGATCCGTGTTTACACCTCTCCGTCGGGAACACGCCGCCTCTCCGGGATTCTAGGGAGCACAAGGCGCCCCGGCCCCCTCCAGAAACCCCGAGCACCGGGGTGCTCCTACAAACTCAACTCTCCTCTACCTCCCGGCGGTGAACTTTATTCTCCTTTCCCTCCTGCACGAACACCGCGCAGAAAACTCACTCGAGAAACACGCCGGGATGCTCTGGGAAATCCTGCCACGGGAGCTTCCCGCCAGGCTCGGGTCACGCCCAGCAGCCGGGACGGCCGGGGAGGGGTCGGGCATGTCCCGCACGCCCCTTCCTGGGGCAGGCGGGGCAGTGCCGGCAGCGCGCCCGGCGGGATCCCGGGCCCAGCGGGGCTGTGGGAGCGCCCGTCCCTCGGGCGGAGCGGGAGCGGCGCGCGCGCCGTTACCTGGTTGGCTCCGGCAGCTCCGCGCGCGAACGGCGGGAAAATAGAAAAAGCTGGAGCGAGCGACTGCCCTGCCCGCGGAGGAGGGGGAGCCGGGGCGCGGGCAGCTCTCGCGAGGCTTGGGCGCTGCTCTCGCGAGAGAGCGGGACCGTGAGGGTCTTGTCCTCCTCCCACCAACCCCGCCCTCCGCGGCGGCGGCGAGAGCGGCGTTCTTGTGCCAGCGGTGACAGAGAGTCACGGGATCTGTTAGGCTGGAAAAGATCTCGGAGATCATCGAGTCCAACCTATGACCCAGCACCACCATGTCAACTAGCCCATGGCACTACGTGCCTAGTTCAGTCTTTCCTTACATGCTTCCAGGGACCTGGGCAGTCCATTCCAATGTCTAAACACAGTTTCTGTGAAGAAATTCCTCATGGTGTCCTAACCTAAACTTCCACTGGCACAACCTGAGGCCATTTCTTCTCATTCTGTCACTTGCTACTTGGTAGAAGAGCAGGACTCCCACCTGGCTACAGCCTTCTTTCAGGAGGTTGTAGAGAGGCATAAAGCCTTGAGCCCCCTTATTCTCCAGGCTAAACAACCCCAGCTCCCTCAGCCACTCTTCACAAAACCTGTGCTCCACACCCTTCACCAGCTCTCTTGCCCTTCTCTGGACATGCTCCAGCACCTCAGTATTCTTCCTGGTGCAGAACTGAACATAGTACTCGAGGCGTAGCCTCACCAGTGCCTGGTGGTCCAGATGGCCAGACTATTTTTGGTACAAGCCAGGATGCCATTGGCCTTTCTGGCCACCTTGGGCACGCTGCTAGCTCATGTTCATCCATCAAGGTCATCAGGCATTGTCCCAGCCCTTTCCTCCTCTGGCCCAGTGCTTGGGGTCTCCACAGAGAGCCGCCAGAAGAAAGCCAAGGGGACAAGCCAGGATTTTTAATCTGCTGATTACTGGGGTTTGCACACAGATGTATTTGCAGTGCTTCCCCTGCCTTCTTGATTGGAATGGTTCCTGTGGATTGTCATTTTAGCGCACAGCAGAACAGCCTAGGGCATATTTTGATGTTTTATGTGAGTATGAAAAGAGATAGGCTCATATAATTATTATGGCATAAGGCAGCTGAACTTTAGTGTCACTTTTGAGACTTCTTGCAACTAATTTTTTTTCCCCCAAATTGTGGATCAATGTTCCTTCATTCCTTGGGACCAACCCTGCTGTCTGCAGTAATAAAATAATATACCACTTGATTTTAAGTTTGTAGTTCTTAGTGGTGAAATAGAAACAGAATACACCTTTTAACTATTACCGCTCTGCCTTCACATGATTCCACTGGACATGATTCCACTGGATGTGTATAGAGACAACCCAGAGACAGCTTAGTGGCATGACTGGAAGACACAGTGGTGATCAGTTTGCAAGGGGCAGTACTGCAAACACATACTTTCTAGATCATTAATAGCAGTATCTAAAAAGTTATGGTTTCAGGTATTTAATAATTGTTAGCAGCTGTTCCATCTTACTCTTGTTACATATTCATATCACTCAGATCTCCAGAAAGTGTCATAAATATGGAACTACAGCACAAATAAGACTGGATCTGAAATACCATTTCAACATTTTTGAAGTATTTTGAAATACTGTCAGATAGAAGTCCAAGATGACCTGTGATTAAACAGACTTCAAATCTGTTGTTAACCTTTGTTGAAAATACTGTTGGTTTCCCATCAAGTACTTACCATGAATTCAGATGTATTTTGAAAAAATCATGTAGTTAACTTTTCTGCTTCTTCCTCACAGTTGTTTAACCACTTGGTTTTCAACTAAGATAAAATAATTGCGGTATTCAGGAGCTCAACAGGAGATTGCTTATATTGTAAGTTTGATCCATTATCCTATCAATACACATATGGTAGAACTAAAATAATAGGTCGTGATAGACACTCCAGTCTTCCTAAATAATGCTTGTTGGCAGCTTTTCATTCTACTTTTGAAGCTTCTATAATCTAAAAATTTGCGATGTAGGCAAGTATTCATTTGCTCAGATTAAAGAGAAATGGATGTCTTAAATATACACACAGATCTGATAAGTAGCAATAAAATAGCCCTCTTACTGATTGATGAGATATTTTACCATAAACTGTACCTTTCTTTCTATTTATAGGAGGCACTCTGGAAAATAATTATGTCATCCCTTTTATTTCCCAATAAAGTGTGTGAGCAGTTTGTTCTCATATCCTCTCATGTTGAACTTTACAGCAACATAAATCCACTGACTTCTACAGTGTTATTCTTATCTACTCAACAGTAAGTGATAATGGATTAAGACTAACGGTTGAACTTTACTCTTATCTCCCTTCCAGATTTATTTGATTTTATATATTCCATAATCACATACTTGGTGACTGAATAGATCCCTGGCTCATTGAACGTACTAGAAAATTACTGAAGTCTGATATTCCACATTCATTTATACTGGATGTCTTAAGCTGACTTGTCTGACTGGAACTGCATCTCATTCACCTCATAAGAGTAAACACACACCTAGACAATAAAACTGTGGGAAAAATGCTTCACTGTTGTTGAGCTTGAACAGATACAAAACTTCCTGTGTTGTCATGGCTCATGTCCAGATTTCAAAATAACCCTTAATATGGCACATTAAACTAGGTGACAGAATACTTATCCACCAGCAGCTCTGATAAAAAGGGAATCTAATTTTATCCTAGCCCATTTTAGACCTGTCTGGTCTGAAATGTTTAATCTTATAATGATATGTGGAGCTGTTGATTTTCAGTTACAGTTATGGTTTAGTGGTTATGCCTTTCTTCTTGATGACTGGACAATTTACCAGCAAATCAACTAATGACTGAATTTCTATTGTAAGAGTAGTGCAATGTCATATGATAGATAAAATAAAATTGCCTTTTATTCACGCACATGCACCCCCCTTTTTGAGGATAGTGCAGAGGCTGCGTCAGTGTTTCAAACCATTCAGGTAGCAGCAGGTGACCTAGCTCACTGCACATGCATACAGAGCAGGGCTAAAAGAGGTTAGCAGAAGGCTTACCATTTTTTTTTTTTTTGCTTCTATTACTTTAAATTTAGATGTAAAGATTAAAACCAGCTTTGAATTAAAATGGGAAGTCCAGTTTAAATATTTTATATGCTGTAAGCACAATGGTAACTATTTCACGCTTTACCTGTATGTGTATATACATATATATATATATATATATATATGTACATACACATAATAGTGAGGTCCTTATTTATTTGCATGAGATTGAATGGATTGCACATACATGGCCAGTGTGTTCACAACCTCCTAGAGGAGGTTGCAGTTTTGTAACTGAGGGATAAACATAATGTTTAACTCTCTAGTCGTGTTCATTTAATGAACTTCATGTTGCAGTTGCTAGTGAGGATATCAAAGGAGCCCAACTTCAGATGCAGCATATAAGCTGCATGTGGCACAGTTCAGCTGCTGCCTAAATGGGATTTGAACCGGGAGTGTAGGAACTGGCAGTCCTCTGAACGGCATGATTTCTTACAGCTGGGAGGGCACACAGAGAACACCACTGCTGTCTGGCACAGGTAGTTGCTTTCTCTGGCAAAATAGGGAGGAGCCACTCCATCACCCCCACTAGCTGAATTTGATTCTTCTCAAGCTGCTTGCGTAGCCACTTTTGAAATTAAGCCAAGATCAAATTCCCTGATGCCAGTAACACTGTTCGCTTTAAGGAACCCTCTTCTTTGAAGTGCTTTCACTGCTCCTGATCAGTAGTCAGAAAAAGTCAGGGCTTATTCAACTGAAACTCTCAGGTCTCTTAAAGAGTCTTGATAGAGGGGAAAAAAAAAGGAGCAACCAGTGTTGCTGGTCTTCAGGCTCTAAGCAGCAGCACCTATTTGTCTTAGCTGCATGCGGAAATGTTTTGCTCCTACTGATGTTTCTCAGGTTAGCACGACTAGTTTGAGTAGTTATGCATATTTATCTCAGCTGAAGTAAAAGTTTACAGATCTGTGCACAAAATCGTGCACAGTGCACAAAATAGTGCACACTACCTTTTACTGTAGTGAACAACATAAATTCAGGGCCAGAAAACAAGCAAAAAAGAAGCAACATATAGGAAATAATATTTTACTTACCATGTGAGAGAAAAAAAAATCCCCAAACAATGGCCCCTGCTCTTCCAGACCCCTAAAAAAAAAGCAGCTGAGGAAAACCCAAATAAAACAGAACATATAAACAGGAGGGAGAGAGAGAGAGAGAGAGAGAGGGTGGCAAGCAGTATTAGGAAAAAATTGTTTATTTAGTTTGAATTTTAAAAATATGCTGTGTAAAAATCCTAAAGCTTTAGAAATCAAAGCTCTCTTGTAGCATTTTGTAGTCTCTACAGAGTTCCTGTGCAAACCATACAGTTCAACCAGCTATAATTTTTTTCTCTGGAAAATGGTTTATTCCTTATAATTTTTCCTTACATATTTGATAGCAGAATCAACAGAGCTGATAGGAAAATTAAACTTTTTATCCTGAAAAATATTATTACCTTCTGTGAGAATACAGAATTTTCCCTATGTTTTTTTTCTGTTTACCCACACCTCGAAGAAAAATTTTTACACACAGGTACAATGCTGCTAATGAGAAGGTAATTTCAATTAACTGATTTTTTTTTTTAAGTGCTCAGGAGGCCTTTTTCTTGGCACTCTACAAAAGAATAATATTCATTTTAGCATCAGCCTGGAAACAGCTGGCAAGTAAACACCTTTATAATTAAAGCTTCCTGTTGTGTGCCTATCATAAAGTCTTACATAATCCTGTATAGATTTATTTGTATCTAGTGGTTTATATCCACTGATTCTGACTTTTCTTTTTTTCACATCATCAAAGAGAATGGTGATTGTTTCATGTAAAGATAGCCAAAATTAAGATTTCCTGGGAGACGGAAGTAGTTATGTGAAGGTTTTCAAAAATGTAGCTACACAAATGGTGAGAAGATTCACATTTACTTAAGTTAAAGAGTTATTTTGTCCTAACAGGCATGACAAAACCTGTCTTCATTCCTTTCTATTCAGCTCAGCAAGTACTTCTGTGCTCCAGTAGTTAATCAGTTACCAGATTCCACAGCTTTTGTTTTCACACTGTTAAATTTTTCTTATTTGACACAGAACTGGTGAATGGATTCAGTCACAGATACAGATAGAACTTTCAGGTCAGCCTACTCTTTATGATTAGGACTGCTTTTTATTACCATTGCCACTGCCACCACCATTACTCATTCCAAACAGGTAAATTTCTAATAGTTATGTAGAAAGAAAGCAGGAACAATGTACACTTCCTATCTTACTATGAAGCTAATTCTGAATATGTAAGTCAAGGCTTAATTAATTTACTCTCTAAAATTGAACAATTGAAAAAGTCTGGCAAGGATTAGTAATGGCACATCTTACTGTAATGGCACTATGCCTTGTTACAACAGTGCTGTTATGAGACAGGGATTATAAAAACACTGTATAAAAGAGAAGACCAATAGGCAATACTGAAATGACTTGCTCAAAATACTAAGTCATTGGCAGTGGAGTTTCTATCTCTCACTCCCATGCTAAGTTCATTGAACTGTCTCTCCAGTAAATACTCTTGTAGAGGTGATGATGTTGAGCTGCACACAGAAGGGTCGAAAAGCTGCAATCACAAAAATCCCATCAACAGACACCATAGAGACTGGCAGTACTCAGACACATTAAGGAGATAGCCATTATACCACTTCAAGCATCAGAGAAATTTTTTGCTTAATGTTATCTTAAATTAATTTTAAAGAAAGATTTTCAAAACTCACCCTTCTGTTTGAATTGTGAAAAGTTCTGTTCTTGATCGGGGTGATAAATATTTACTATTGACTTCCCCTCCAGCTACAAACCTCAAGTGTAAGTAAGATGAGGAAGCCACTGTGGACCACAGTAGAGAATGCCGAGAGGAGATCTGCTGCACCTAAGATATATACAATGTGCAATGGATAACCTAATATGCCTTTCATTTAACTGGCTGGGCAGGTTTCTGCATTCTGGAGAGCATGGAATCATACCAGAATTTGTTGGCATAACAGACCCATCAGACCGGTTCCCGGGGCGCCCAGGAACCTGCCCAACCAGTCTGCATCAAAGGCTGGCCCAACATGCTGCAGCTCAGCTCGGGCTGGGGAGGCTTCATAAGCGGTGAATTATTCACGCCTCTGTCAACTCCCAACATACTACTCAGAGAGAATGATGTAGCCTCCAGCGAAATAATTTACCGAGGGGTGGGGGAGTGATACATCCTTGTTAAGTGTAGCAAGGTCTTATTGTTATAAATTTTCTTTCATTTTATATGCAGATGCACTGGGCTAGAGGTCTTGCCCAACATAAGTGCAAGGAGAAACAGGAGAGAAAATACCCTTTTTTCTATAACACTAACCATATAGACCTATTATAAGCAAATAACACCGAATTTTTAGTGAGACTTGCTAAAACCCCCTGAAATTATGTTCCAAGATTTATTTATATAAATATACCTATTGTATGCCCGGGATTCAGCATAACTTTGTTACCACATGAGAGACGGGACACTGGGAGCTTGCATGTGGAATATCCACCTTGTGACTTTGGTGGAGACTTAGGTCTGTGCAAGCCCACGCTGAATTATTGCATAGCGTATTTCAAGGTGAAACAGGTCAGAGAACATGTCGCGTATGCGACATGCTTCCATAACTGTGGGGAACTACAGCAGCTGCCCTGTTACAATATCGCATGGGCTGCCACAGCAGCTGCGCCGCTTCTTGTTCATGGCTGCGGGGCAAGAATACTTGCACAGCAGTCCCGCATATTGCACAGTTATTCAGGCTGTAGGCAGAGGTCAGGATATGCCCCAACAGAAGCCTGCATCTGTGTAAACTTACTACTTCCGTCCCCCCCCCCCC
>NW_020955287.1:1268608-1334467 GCF_003031625.1 Empidonax traillii | reverse complement strand
TAAACACTCAGACTTGAAAAAATGTGTTGTATTAAATGTTGTCAGAGGCTCTGAGTAACTGCAGAAAGCTGTTTGTCCATAAAATGATCCCACAGTGGTATCATTTGTCATTTTTTAGATCGTCTATTCTTACTTACCCATTTTAATAATACTTACAAGACAACTAGTGATCAGAATAGGAAGCTACCATCAAATTCAACCAGTGTTCTGCAGCATGGGCAGTATTTTCATCATTAAGCAGAATATGAAAATGTAGACATGCTGATATTTGAATATACTATGATTATTTTACTACAGGAAAGTAACCCTTCCTATAAGACCACATCTTATGATAGCCTTGAAAGGAAGGCTCTTTTCTGAAGAGGGCAACTAACTAGGCTGAAATGACAGATGTAAGCTGTTTATGCTTGTAGTCACACAACCTTAGGCTATGATTTCATACAGCTAAGCAGGGCTGGGCTTGGTCAGTACTTGGATAAATGATTTACAGAAACTCTGCTGCAGGAAGTGGTTTTGGTGATTCAGTAGGTTTTACGGAATAATTGGGCACTAGTGCCAACTGTGATGGAGATATTGGGTTCTGGATATGCCACAGTCTTGATGCCATATATTGAAGTTCTTAAGCACTCCAAAGCCCTTTCCACAAGCACTACATCTTGAACTGTAATTCCCTGTCCAATGTGAATGAACTGTGTTTGCCTACAGTTTGTTTTTATGAGTGTCACATAATTGGATAAACTGTGTAACTGATTAACACAGGTAAATTACCACCCAAAATAGCTGTAAGACTGTACAATGTGGAAAAGGTTCTGCTTACATAATAGACTTAAGGAGGGCTGATATGCTTCAAAGTTGGTCTACTGCCAGCTGTGTCAGCTGGTCTCATAAAAGATACTGTCTGAAATTTTACTTTCTTCATTCTGAGCACATTATTAAAACTGGAGTCTTATAGTGAACCTGATGGTGGGCCTTTAAAAGACATTGTGCTTTCCATTTAACTTTTTTCTGGAGTCTGAAAAGTATAGGGATAAAACGTATCTTTACTATGTCTTTCTTTGACTTGGGAGCTTAAAGGAGAATCTTGCTCCCCCCAAACCAAAACCAGCATGTACATACCTTAGAGATACAGCAGGGGCTTTTCACCAGTTGGGACTTCTCATACAGAGTTGCTGGGAGGGTTGATTCATTAAGGCTTTTATATTCACTTTCCACAAATAACAGGAATTTATTTTTCATGAGTAAAAAGGTAAAGGTATAGGACAAAGAAGTTATTGTATGTGTTGGTACATTCTTGGATAAACATCACTCGACTCTTGTTCTCAGCCCTGTAACTCATGGCAGTTCTGTAGGTACATTTACCACAGACATAAATATTGTAGTATCAGGCTGACTTGGAGTTCTCTGTGAGAGAGATTGCTTTTCTTCCTGAAGAAGGCAGTATAATTATCTGAAGAACCAAATCCTCTCTTAATTCAAATATAATTTACAATAAATGGATGTCACAAATGAATTCTCTTTCAAATCAAACCCATTATTAAATGCTTTTCCAATTGAGAATAAATTAGATGTTGTTAGTCATCTCCAGCTTCTGTGAAGAAAAAGTCGCATAATGCTTATGTATGAACTCTACCAATTTATACAGTGATCATATAAAATCTTCTCCAGAAGAGTCTGAGAGGTGCAATTCTGAAAAGTAAGACAATATAAATGGTGCAGGCTTCAACTTGTTCTTATACTGAAGGTATGCACAAACATTCATGTCCACAAGTATTCATTACAGAGAGTTTACAACATACCTCCCCGTAGCTATCAAAAGCTGTTCAGTCCTTTCACAAGCAAATTCAGATAACACACATACCCCCACCCCCTATCAGAGTTAGGTAATATCTCTCTCCCCTTGACTAGATATGTAGCAGTGTAAGGACAGAAGACTGTTCATAAAGGCGCAGTGAAAAAGATAATGAAGAGAGGTAGTAGCAGTTAATTTCTGACCTAGAGGCTAACTAGAGAAAAATTACTTCAAGGGAACCAAAGGATGCAACCTAAAGCA
This sequence comes from Empidonax traillii, assembly GCF_003031625.1. Classification (NCBI taxonomy): domain Eukaryota; kingdom Metazoa; phylum Chordata; class Aves; order Passeriformes; family Tyrannidae; genus Empidonax; species Empidonax traillii. The sequence continues at coordinate 1,332,417 of NW_020955287.1, read as the reverse complement.
TTTTCTGAAGCTTCTCTGAGCAAGGACAGGTTTAGAACTTGTTGCAACCAATTTGTTGGTGACAACAGTGTCTTATCTGCCTTGGCTGAGACAGCAGAACTGGACATTGGCAGGATATAAAAAATAAATTACAAGAGAACTATCATTATTCTCACTGCAAGAGTAAGGCTGATATAAAAGCTTGGCTATTTTCCTCTGAGAGGAAAAAACCTTAAAATGTTATTATTTTTGGTGTCAGTCTAACTTCTTCTTCACAGTTCTCGAGACTGTCTTTAGCAGTTGGTCCAATTTCGTAATTCAAGAAGGATAATCAGTTTTGTGAACTTCTGGGTGTAGAGAGGTCTCACTGTGGGCTGTAATACCGCAGGAATGTTGTGAGGAAATGTAAGAGAAGAACTGATTCCTAGGAAATTCCAGCATTCTCTTCCATTCTTGGAAAGGAGGAGGGGAAAAAAAGAAATACAATCAGAAAGTAACTGAGATATCTGAGATGATTACACTGGAATGATTATTCTGGAATGAGATTGCACAAATTGCTGGAACCTCCATTTTTGCCAAATTCACTGTGTATGGGGTACAATTTCCAGCACTTTCACATATAAAGAGTGATTTGTTGTTACTTTTTTCAGAAAAAGCTGTCACAGATTAAAGCATCCCTTGTCACTGGATTTTCTTCTTGTCTATTTGCTTGTATTTGACCAGGTTTGAATTATTATTATAAAACATTGCATTTTGTCCTCTTACAGACATTTAGGAATACTTTGCATTTTTTTGAAATGAAGATTACTCTTAACAGAAGAGTTAGCATTTGCTATAAAGAGAACTATAAAACAGGGACCAGAAGTGGCATTACTGTCATTGTTTGAGGGTCTAAATAATAAATATTTTTCTGGGTTTTGTCTTCTTTCCAGATGATATTGTATTAAGCAGCAGGCTTCCCACATGGAAGCATGAGATATCATGGTCCTCACAATTATCTTTTCACATGCTGAAATTAAATATTTTATTTCTCTATTTTGTCATCTACATTTTATTTATTTTAAATATGAGAATTACTTTACCACCCTTTAGCTTGTACTTATGGCCTCTTCTTCAGTCCTTGGTCAAAGCTCTTGGAAAATCAAAGTAGAGTGTCTGCTATTCATTTATCTGTTGTTTTATAATACACTTCATAGTTTTATTATGGAGCTACAGTTTTCTATTGCAGGGCACTTGCTGAAATGTTCTTAGCATCAGGTTTCTCTTTGTGTTTCATATTGCAAAATGTAGTAATAGTTTAAATCAAGCTGTTACTGAAGAAAGAATCACTAAAATTTTCACTAGGTCTTTTTTAAAAAAAGAAAATGTATTTGTTCTTTCTGGTTCTTTGAGAATTAGTGCTTCTACAGCTAAATGACAGTAGTTTGTCAAGGGCTACTGATGTGTATCTAGAATATATAGAACAAGACCAACCTTACTACAAAATAGTTTTTTAATCAGTTTTGGAAACTACAGCATATTGAAATTACAAGGCACTATGAGAAGGGGTCTGAATCCAAAGTTAACTGCTGTTGTTTCAAAAACCACCTCTTTCAGAACAATCAAATAACCTATAGTAAACCTAAGGAAATGGATATAGCTATATAGTTTATATAGCTCCCATACCTGATTCCTCAACAATCTGCTGTGTATCTTGGGAATATCCATAACTAAAAAGAAATTGGTATTGTCTCATATTTCTTTTATTTGCATTTTGAGTAGAATCACACAATAGTTTGGGTTCATCTTGTTCATCTTGTTCCAACCGCTCTGCCATGGGCAGGGACATCTTCCACTAGACCAGGTTAATCAGAGCCCCATCCAACCTGGCCTTCAACACCTCTAGGGATAGGGAGTACACAGCCTCTCTGGGTAACCTGTTCCAGTGCCTCACCCTCAGTAAAGAATTTCTACCTAATATCTAATGTAAACCTACCCTCCTTCAGCTTAATGCCATTCCCTCTTGTCCTATCACTGCATGCCCTTGTGAAAAGTCTCTCTCCAGCCTTCTTGTAAGCCACCTGTCCATCTTCCTCTGAGACACACAGCTGGAGCCCGGACATTCACAACTGGTAAAAGAGGCTGTCACTCACCCCCTTGATCCAGAAGCCAACTTTGTAATTGTCTTGAAATCATGCCAATGAAAGTGTTTGTGAGTTTTCTTAGTGGAGAGTGTCAGTGAAATAATCAGCTTTAAAAATTCTATATTTAGGCAAAAGGAAATTTTAAATCAAAATTATGAAATTACTAAAACAGCAAAGCCCAACGTACCCTGTATTAGGATAGCTGGGGTACTGGCAAACCTTGGCAGGGTAGACAAAACCGATGAGCGCACAGGATTTTTTTTTTTTTTTCAAAACAAAACCTAAGTTTCACTTTGAAACACAGCAGAGGCAGCATGTCTGAAGGAACACATGCTCAGGCCCTTTTAATACGTGAAAGGGATCAAACTTTTGAGAAACTAGCACATGCACAGTGACCAGGACCTTATTTAATATGATGTAAATGTTCTTAGAGGCCTTAATTTCATGAAGAAACTATATAATGGACTGACAGCTAGACTGTAAGTACATTTCTGGACTAATTTGAGAAACAGCAAAATACATTTTCCTTATTCCAAACTGTTTATGACTGAAGAGAGGCGATCAACTGAAAAGAAACCAAACAAACAAATGCAGAAAAGGTAATTGCGATTTAACGATATCTTTTGTTCTAGATTTATCTTCCTCCCTCAGGAAAGCAGTATGGCTAAAACATAAACTCTTCACCTGCACAGGAAAGATGTAAACTTTGAAGTGATTCTTTGTTGCACAATGCCAGTCAAATTTCGTTTTGCACTGTGTTTACTGTGCTGTGCATAACAACACAGCTTTTTCAATGCTCAAGTGATCAAAAGAAGAAGTACGATACAGACACATTGTAAGTCGTACTGTTTCCGTAAGTACTTATGAACTTCTGAAAATTCCAAGGGAAGTGGTAATTTGCCTTAAGGAAAGTGTATTTTTTGTGATACTTCCATAAGCTCCTGGCAGAAGACAGGGTTGTCAGGACTGATGGCTCAGGCCACCTTTATTCCAAGCCTCCACCTGAGGCAAGGCCAGCCTCAAGCAGATAGCTCATGGCTGAGTCATGCTGTCTGAGAAAACAGATACTACAGGATTTCAGTGTAGTAGAGTTTTTCAGATGATTCATTTAAACTAGACCAAATTAATCTGCAACCACTTATACTGACTGTATCAGCCAAGTCAGGAAGTCTGGTTTTGACTGTGGATTTCGGTGATTAGACAACTTTTTGAATTTGCTCAGTGCAATCAGTTTAAAATCTCATCTTTCATCAGTGTGTCCGGCATGGGAAGATTAGAGAGAAGTAAGCTAAGGCATGAATTTGCAGCACCCTGGCTACTTCACCCTATTCCCTTCCAAACAAACCCTTGTATTAAGTCTAAGTATATCCTACTGTCAAAGTGGACCAACTAGTGAACCCTGATGGCATTCCCTAGACTTCTTGGCAGTGGTTACCTTGTATAGCTGGGACTTAAATTAATCTACTGAAGCTTGCTCATATCCCACATGTGAGATTCATTTGTATTTTTCCATGATTAGCACAAAGTGGGCAGATATATCAGTAAACCTGACCTGGAGCACCTTGTCTAAACTGGTGCTTGTCCTGGTAAAGTGTGTCACTTAATTGTGTGCTATGTAATTCAGGTATCTACCCTTTTTGCAAGTTGTCCCAGTATGTTCTTCTTTAGGAAATAAATCACGTTTTAAGAGATGCTTTTTTGAAAGTAAAATAATTGGATTTTCATCTAGAGTTGAAAAAACCTCTACTTGTTCAGTGTAGAGGCCTTGAGTATCTCTATTTGTAAATCAGCCATGTGGTTTTCTTCTCACTTAAGCATCTAGAAATGCAAAATCAGAACACAGTGGTGAAACCATTCTTTTTTTTGGGGCCAACACTGAGAAAAATGGAATTAACACAACCACATTTATGAGATGTGCCCCCTCCCCCAATAATCTCTCTCTCATATATATTTTATATATATATATATATATATATATATATATATATAAATCTGTGCACTCCAATAATCTATTTCTAGCTAAAGCTAACTGGGTAACAACCATCACTCTCAGCTGGCCCAAATACAGACTCTCTACCTACCTACTTATAACTTGGCTGGCTCATACACAGTTAAGACCAGATAGTATGCTCTGTAAAATGGCAGTACATAGGAACCCAAAAGACAGCAAAGAATACTGTCTAACAAACCCTGTTTGAATTCAGTGAATGAAAATGTGTGAACTAAATGAAAATCGGAAAGAACACCTTCCCCCACCCCAGCAATATAAAGTACGTATAGAATAGTGAACAAACAGTGTATATGTACCTTCAAGTTGTATATTTTTTCTGACACTCATGTCTGTACTTCACTCCTGGCTCCTATTCAAGCAAATACAGGAATATAATTAGTTCCAAGAACAAGTATCAGGGACTCATATTTGCGTTATGCTTTAAAAGGCACCGAAAAAAAAGTGTGAAGTGTTAAACCACATCTAAGGTGTTGATCTAGGCTCTACTACCGTTTAAGCAGGCTTCCTTTTTATAAATTGAGGGATTGTTATTTCATTAAGGAAGTGCACAAAATAATTTTTCATCCTGAAATGGATTATCTCAATGTAAGTGCTGCTTCTACTTTCTTCACTGCAGCAGCAGGGAGTTAAACCCTCAGTTCCCCCATTTTGTCCGCACATGTGACTTACTTTATCCTGTTTTTTAGGGTGCCAAGATCCAATATTCCTTACATGCTGAGAAGGGCTGGGACAGCCCAGTGTCAGCAAGGCTGTTTTCTAAGAATTCTGCACCCTTATATACTTACAGCTGAGATAATGTCTTTGCTGTTTTTCCAATCACGTCTGCCTTTGATATTTTAAACACAAAGTAGTACAAGGATTAATGCATACTGGAATGTGCATACTGAAACAAGGCCTATTTGTTACAGGAAACTATTGTCATGCGTCGCTGACAATCTGACATAGGCTCGATTGTCTGCATTGCAGCGTAAAACTTACCTTTGAGGAAATACAAACCATTTATCAATGGCTAATCTCCAGGTTGTTTTCTTAACATCAGTGAGAAACAATAATTTAGTGACAGAGAAGTTGTTTTCTTGTCATAGGTACTCTACCTGGGTCACCAACAACACCAGGGGGATTTTCTTTAGTAAATATTTTTTTTTTCTTTTCTACATTATTGCAGAGCCAAGCCAGAGGAATAGCACCAACAAAAGACATTCTGGTCTCAGCCAATTTCCTGGTACATGGTTTGATTTCAGCTAGTTCTGGAACTGGTTTAAAAACTGAAAACAGCTGCTTCGGTTTCCCCCTCCCACCTTATTTAAAGTTTCTAGACCATGTTTTCCTCATTGCTATGAAAAAAACCTAAAGCTCAAGTGTGCCCTGGCCACAGACCACCTTGTGCTCTTCAAAACGAGGCAGGATCTGGCCCTGCCTCTGTCATTTAGATCAAAATACCTTTTTTAACATAAAAAGGAATTTATTGGTAGAACTAAAGATGGGTCATTGAATTGTCTTGCAAAGTTTCTGTTAAGGGACACCAGAATTACTGAGAATTCAAATAATATTTATCTTCAGTAAAACTGTGGAGTTTCTGTCTACCATAGGCATGATATAAAGGTTAGACTGAGCCCCTGGGGGTGAGTGATATCAGGAGTGATCAAGGGCAGGAAAGCTGGACAGGGTGCTAAGTTTTGTTTTGCTTCAGGCTTATGACAGCCCTATTGCACTGAAAGCTTGGCATCTTCTCTTTTTCATCTGACCTAATGAAATATTCCACCTCTTCTGAATATGTGGGTTGTAGGGACAGAGGGAATATATACAGCACTGAAAATCCCATTTGGGATTGCAGAGTGTGATAGGTGAAGGCACTGGTTTTATTCCAAGCAAATTAAAATAAAAGGGGGGTACTAACAAAAAAACTATTTCTGTATATTTACTAACTTCTAGGCGTACCGTGGAGTCTGTAAGGTGAAAGGTCCTGTCTGGACCTAACACCAGGGAATCTTTTGCGGCCAGGAACAGGGAACACATTATAAATAAAAATACATTTCTCTGTGCCATGTGGATACAGAGAAAGGACTTGCAGCGTGAGGATGATGCAAGACCCCCCCTGTACAAGCCCAGGGGAGATAAAGTGACAACCAACCAGGGGGTAACATCCACCTCCAAAGCAGGAAAGTTGCCTTTTAAGGCGACAAAAGGACAATGGATGAATATTCAACAACTGATATCGAGAGGGTACAAAAAGCCCGGTTTTCAAACAAGGTTTGTGTGTCTCGGGCAGGGCACTGGCCCCCCAGACCACCCAACGCTGTTTGCTTTATTATCGCTTGCTTAATAAATTTATCAATTTTTAATTGGAACTGAGTTGTCTAAATTCTTAAACTAACTTATAACACAGAGCACACTCCAAAGAACTTGGCTGGTGGGCTGCAGCCTGTACAGCAGCATGATATGCTGTGGTTAATGACAAGTCTTGCTGAGGCCAAGGCTGGAGAAGGCAGCAGCTGATACCAGTGCTGATATTCAGGTTATGATTAAGGGAAGAAGGGTGTGGGAACAGAAAGGATGACAGCTGACATAGCAACAGAAGTATGAATCGGACTACAGGAAGGAGTTTGGACTAGAACAAAATTTATATTTGAGTTTGAGAGTTTGCTTCTTGTGGAAGTAAATGCCTGCTGCTACTTACTCTAAATATACTCATTCTCGGGTGTTTATGCTGTTATCCAACTGCTTGTGAAGCAGTTCACCAGTACTGGTCAGAAGCAACCTGCATATTCATTTTCTGAAGAGAAATTAATCTTATTTGCGTGGAGGAAGTGATGAGCACCTTTGCTAAGCATATTGTAATCTAGAAACCAGATAATTCCAACATCTGAAAACCAGTAACATGAGTGTTTCAAATCATCAGCATAATTTTCAGCAGTATCAATCAAGCAACATGCTTAAGAAATCAAGAAAACATCTTTATCCAAGCAACTTTCTCTCGTTGCTATTCTGGTTCAAATTTTCCTCTGATTCAACTTCAGAATAAACACCTTAGGGCAATTGTTAGGAAGGTTGGAAGAGTTAAATCAGGGTGAATATGGCCCTTTTGTTTGTGCTATCTGTACTTTTTGTACTCTAAAGCCCAGGGTGACACTTGATATTGTACTTAGTCAAAGCTTTTCAAAGGGCGCTCTCTGTATCAGATTAATGATGCTCTGAATTACACAGGCAGCAAATCAACCAAATCAATACACATACAATAGTTCAGGTGGACTTTTTTTTTCTTTTTCTTTTTTTTTTTTTTTCCAGAAGAATGAAGGACTTGCTGTGGCAACACCACCGGAAAGATAGAAATATGTGGGCAGATGGCAGTAGGGCCTCGTTTGGACAAGCGAACAGCCTGAACTACTGTCATCTCATCTGGCATGTGACCTGAGAGAATTTGGCTCTGAGTTCTTTCCTCCCTTTTGCATGGCCCTTTGTTCATTGTCTTTCAGCAGTGGCTGATGTTTGAAATACGTATTCTGCTGCTGCTTACAGAGCTATAGGATCAGAGGAAAACAATCTGAACTTTGGGGACACTTCAAAAGCAAAAGGACATAGTATCTATCTTGGGACAACCATTTAGTCTGGTGTCTTTAAAATGTTTTGCCTCTGAAACACATCAATTGCCTAATTTTTAGCAGCCATTACCTTTTTTTTACTTTGAGGGGACACTCAGGTCAGCTGGGATCTCTGGTCTTCCATCAGGGCAGCTAGCAATCTCAATACCTAAGTACAAATTGATGTGTGAAATATGTTTTAAAAAATCTCAATGCTAGGAGAAAAAAAAGAGATAAACCTGCCTATTTTTATGCAAAGGTTTGGGTCAGAACAGGAAGAAGGACTCAGACTGAGGAGTTTGTCTCTGCAAGATCAGACTACAAGCCTTCTAGAGAAATTCCAATGAGATTGTTGTTACAAACGCTAAATTGACTTTTCTGTTGCTTTCCTCCTTCTTTTTTTTTTTTTTTTTTTAATTAGGTTACCTAGTTTTATCATGAAGGAAGATCAAAAGACACACAAGCACCATAAAAAAAGCTAGGAGAAGTTACAAGTGCAGAGAACCTGGCAAAAGACTGCCAGATGAGTGACTCTGGGGAGGCTGAGCTGGCTTCTGGCTGAGTCTGAGATTCCAGAATTAAACTGAGCAAGTTACATGCACTGGCCACTTAGGAAAGGCAGATGCATCACCACTGGAATTTTATTTCTGTACTTCTTGTTCCTGTGGAACGGGAAGACACCTAATAGCAGGAATGCTGTTGCCTCAGATCCCTACTGGAGGAGATGATTACTTACGGCAGAGCATATGTGAGGAAAGATGTTGGCTTCCTATTCAGTAGTACTTTCCCCAATTTGTTACACAGCATGACAAATAGAACAACACTTCCATGATGTTTATATGTTTTATAACACATGTTAGCAGTAGAATCAAGACCAAGTGCCAAGATAGTTAATTAATTCCACTTTCCTGAATTACCCATAAGGTTTGAGTTATGTATGGCAAATTGTCTCCTTTAAACTGTTAAGCACCCAGAAAGTGGTTATTGCCTGCTGTCTTTCTATCTGCACCATGGCAGGGACAGTGAACCTTGCTTTGTGTGTGCTCCTGTGGTGACACAGTAGTGCCACACACCTTCCTGCTGCTGTTAGAGTCACGACAAGCTGTGCTGGCGGCCTAGCAATGCTGGGCTGTGCTCCTGCATGCAGCTGCCAGCAACTCACTGCCTGAGGAGTTCCCATTCCGGGAGGTGAGGCATAAAAGGGTAAGGCACTGGTGTGTCATCACCATGACTGCAATATGGAGGAGGAGAAAAGATATAGAGAAGTGAAGTGACAGGTCCATGGTTGCCCTGAGAAACCGGAGTCACTGTAAGGAACTGAATTCCCCATGTAATCAATGTCTCCATTCCAAGACTTACCCACAGAGTTCCCTGTTAAATCTTAAAAAAAACCTTAGAGATTTCTTTTAGAGTTTACTTTCCTTGTATTGCTAAAACAATGCCAGTCCCTGGCCATGCTTGCTCCATGTAAGTTCAAGGGCTCTGGCACCTTGAGCAAACAAGGAAAAACCACAATCAAAGGGCAAAACATGCTGCTCCTTGCTTGGACTTCTAGTTTTGTTCTTTCTGCTGAAGGTGCCTGGTTTCATTTTAATTATCTTAATCTGATTAGCCTTCACTGGACCTGTTTTTTGGTAATGAATCTAAACTTAACAGTCTGAGGCTGCTGTGTGATTCTATAGAGTGATATAGAACCTCCCAACCTGCTTGCAGGACCCATTACAGGCTCTCTGTACAGAAGTTGGTGAATTAAGTGCTTCTGGTGCATTTGGTGTTTTATGGCAACAAATTGCCAATGTCCTGTGGTGGGTCCCATGGCCCTGATAGAGCTCCCGTGAGGCTTCACTGCATAGAACCAATGTATTTGAGTCTGCTTTGAGCTGCATGGTTTGCTTCAGTGGTTCTTTTGTGGGCTTCCTGGTATGCTCTGAGATACAGTTCTCCATCAGTTTACAGGATAAAGATGATGTATCTGGTCCATATTTAAAAGCTAGATCACCATCTGTCCCAGCAGTGAGAAGGCAAAACCAGAGGACAGTGTATGATCAAATGATTAATTTCAGCTCCTTCCCAGAGAGCTGGGCAGGAAGGAGGGGGTGTTCTTCAGATCACAGCTTTCCCTGCTGGTCTGGGGAGCCACAGCAAATGGAGATGGTAGGAATCTAGCTCAAAGCTTATAAAGCTAGGGTCCCTGGAGAGGGACATTGCTATAAAAATGTTTGCTCTTAGCCTACTAGGAAAAGAAAATAGTTAATGGTGAAAAATTGGAGTGTTTTTACGATTGCATTTAAAACCTGAGGGGAGCCTGTAATGGGCTAAATGGACTACTTAGAGAAAAGCCCGCATGTTTTCCTCTTTTTTGTGTGTGTTTTAATTTACTGTGTGTAGCTGCCATTATCCATAAACCAGAACTTACGACTCTGTTACAACAGGAGAAAAGAACACTTTATTGTCTGCTGTTGGCAGATCACCCAAAGTCCCCTCCCAACTTAACAAGCATTAAGCTTCAATAAGACACAAGACACTTCAGGAAAAAAACATCGCCACAAGGCTAATGATGACAACAGCTGCCAGCAAACTTTCCATTGCAAGCAAGTAAAGACTTGAAACAAATTTTAGCTCAAGTTTTGTTTTAGTAGCATCAGTGACATGTCTGTACCGGCAACAGCTCAAATTGCATTCCTTAACACTAGGACTGTAGACCTATCTCCTGGAGTCATTACATTGCAAAAGCCTGGTAGTCATGAGTAGAGTTGTGAAGTCTTTAATGAATCTGACCTTTTTCTCCTTTTAAGAAGAGGTATTTATGCCCTAAATGGCCAGTGAGACAAGTCGCTGGAGTCTCATACAGATGAGAATTTCTTCATGCCAAAGAAAGTTAAAGTACCTTTTATGTTTGGAAGAGGGCATGAGAAGGAGGTTGTGGGTCTCAACAAAGCTGGAGAGAAAAGAAATTTGAAATGTTGTTTAACTGTTTTGATACTAATTTTCACCTTAGCGAGTCATTTAAAGCGTGGTCCACATAAGTGACCTTCCCTACATGAATAAGAGTTTTGTACAATACGAGTAGGTGAGGTCTGACCTCCCTTCATTTTTACAGTCTGTAGTGCAGTGCAAATTTTACTTGCACACCTCTTTCTCCCAACAGGGTGGATCACGAAGGTGCTCTACATGAAGTTGCTTTATTGTAGAAAGCTTTGAAGATAATTAGACGAGAACAACACAAACACCTTGGTAACAGTCTGAACAATGTAAATAAAAGATGGTAGAACACAGGCAGTGAGTACAGATTGGTAGGAAGAAGAGTTCACGCTGTCTGTCAGTAATTGATGTTCTCTCCCTTCTCAGAACAAGTGTTGCCATTTTGCTTAGCATCCTTAAGACCTACAAAGAAATAGTGAACAAAGGCAGGCTGGAAGGCTCTTCTGACATACTGACTGTCTTTTTCATCTTGTGAAAAGAATGATCTTAAAATGGGGACTATGTTGCAGAGGTGGAGTCAGCATTGGGTAAAAGTGGAACTTACTCAACAAATCTGCTCCCTGTGCTGCAATCAGGAACATGTACATGTCAGTTTTCTGCCAAAAGTACTTTTTTTTTTTTTTTTTCCCTCTGCGTAACCTTAGACAGAGGCAGAAATTGCATTTGCTCTATGAAGAATCAGGACATTTTGGGTCACATAAGCTGCATCTCCCTTACTTGGTGGAGCACAAGCCAGAAAGCTGCTTGAAACTAAATGCACTCATATGTGTGTCTGCAGTTCAGGTCCCTAAAGTACAGTTCATGAGCCTACATATCCTAAAGTGTCTTGTTGCAGACATCAGCCTTTTTAGAAGGCTCCCATGCTGACTTGTCTGCGTTCTACTGACCATGTAATTTTGTGCATGGTGATAAGAGCATATAAGTTGACATGAGGTAGCATGGCCTATGGGTTGGCACACGTTTGAATGTGGACTAAAGAATAGTATGGCTCCAAATCTCTGCTTGTTTGAAACTCCTGCATTTAGGGTGTTACTACTGAAATTGTTTGGACTTGAAACAAATTTGAGCTAAGCATGTGCTGGGACACAAGCTTTGAAATACAGTCTAAAAGTAACCATGGTGTTGTCCACACCCATGCAGACTATAGTGCAAATCCCATTACTGAAGGTGCATAGGGGCACAATGATGTGACCTTCTGCTTTTGTTTAGTTATGGTCCAAATAGACCAAGTAAAGCACGCACTTAGCCAACAAAAATACAAACCTTCTAAGGTGCTTCTACAAAAATATTTTATATTTGTGGTCCTATTGTCAGCAAAATAGTACAGGCAAAAGGATTATGCTATTAAGGAGATACACTGACTAAAGTAAAGAAAAAAAGCTAATTGTAAGAAGTAAAGAAGAATGTTGGATTTGAGAATTTATGCTCAATATTTTGTATAGAAAACCTGATATTAAAGCTGCAAGAATCCTCATCTGAATTTCAGGGAATTAATCCTGGTTACTTATATACAAAATGCTTGCCTGTTTTGATTATCTAGGATATATTTCTTAATTTCTTTTAGAACAGAACAACACCAAATTGCTATATTCTTCCTTCAAGGCAAAACTCACACATTTAGCCTAAATGAAACCTAAATGAAACTAACTTGGCTTGATTTATCTTTTAGTTATTTTCTATGAGACATGTTGTGTTATTAATTTAGGCAGGACACTCCTCATTGTTTTCACTGGAGAGTCCTGCTTAAAACATGAACCCACATTACACTGTCCTAGTGATGCACATGGAATAAGTATTCGGATCTGAAGGAAGAGACAATCTGATTTTGGAAATCTATAAATTTTTTATGCTGCTTGACTTCAAAAAAAGAACATAGAGACAAAGTTCAGTTTGAATTCTGACACTCAGAATTCATTTTTTCCAAATGAAGCTCTCTTTCCTGAGAAGTGAGCTTCATTTTGGAAAAAAAAAAAAAAAAAAAAAAAAAAAAAAAAAAAAAAAAAAAAAAAAAAAAAAAAAAAAAAAAAAAAAAAAAAAAAAAAAAAAAGCAAGGAAAAAAAAAAACCCTTGAATTGCATCCTCCCACGAGGACATTTAATTTAATAAAGCAGCCTCCTCAGGATTGCTCCACTATTGCTTAGGCGCCTCAGGGGGAGGATTCTTCCTCATGAGGGGGAGGACCTTGGCCAAGCATGAGGGAGACACTAAGGCTGGGTGTTAGGGAGTGGATTTGTCCCTGAGGGCAACATTCCCCTTTCCAAACAGCTGTATGGATTTCTAATGCAAATTCTGTCTTCATTATGTGTGTGAGAGCATTCATTTTTAGGTAGGTCAACAGTTTTACACTCCTCTCTGAATTCCCCTGGCTGGTCTGCTTGGTCTGGCAGTTTGCAGAAGTGCCCACCCTATGTCCTGGTGTATACCTGCCACCCCCCTGCCATCCGTGCCCCCAGGCTGTGGGATAATAACAGGGTAAATGAATTGTTGGCAAGTTTTACAAAGGTAATCTGAGTTTTGACTTTGGTGTGCCAGTGTCGGTAATCCCAGGAAGAACAAGTTAGCCCTTCTGCCTTTCAAGGTGGAGCAAGTGGAGTCCCTGGCCCTGTCTGTAGTCAGGATCTGGAGTAGTTTCGTCATCTGCTACCCCAGCACCAGCCACCCACCAGCTCCCAGGGCCAGAGCTGCTCCTCTTTGTTACACTGGGTTGGCAATCTCTTGTTCCAGCATCAGTCTACAAAATAGAAGCAGAAGACTAAGGCCACTACATGCACCTAAAGAAGTGAAAATGTACTTTCTCTGTCAGCTGCAGCACGAGCAAGACTGAAATGAAGCCTCCATTTGCACCCCTCACTGCCCACTGCCTTTACAATAGTGCTGAAGTCTTTCAAAATGTGAAACAGATGCCTGCTTTTGGGAAGCTCGGTGTGTATCTGTTGCACACTGCCTGCAACCCAGCAATGGATGCTGTCCAGGAAATGGCAAAGCAGGAGGTAGAGTTTTACATACACAAATAATACACTCTTCTATCTAGAAGCAATATTCTAGGGATATAAAATAAGTTGTTATATATTACTTAAGCATTTCAGGCTAAACAAGCTAAGAATGGGGCCAGGAATGAGCAGATTTGCAACAAATTTGCATGGAAGAAAACTCTTATTAGTTGGTCAGCATTCTTGTGCAGCATCTTGAAGAATGATTACATACTTTCCTGGCTTTGGGAAATATTGTGAAGGACTAGTCCTTTATTGTTGCTTTTTTTGATTTTTTTTTAGGTGGTGGGGTGGAGGGGAGTTGGAAGAACATATGGATGTGTAATTTTTTTTGTTGTTGTTGTTTGATCTTTGTTCTCTTGCCTCCCATGGCAGTTTCTCTGGTTTGTCTTACCTATTTGATAGAGTTTTCAGGAGGAAGCCAAGGAGCTGTGAAGGAAAGGACATTGAAACTTTCTTACATCCAGCAGCAGGAATGTATCTGGCAGCATATTCATGCGTTTAAGCCAAATTTTGTCTGATTAAATGTTTTTGGCAAAAAATTAGAGTGGGTAAGTACATTGTCTATTAAGCTCCTTTCCAGAAGGAAAATGAGAAAGGAGGGAAAATACTATCCAGGTCAGAAAAACTCGATGGTACTATGATTTGATGTCTAGTTATGTCTATTTATCGTAAAACATTAAAAGTGATGGTTGCCAGTGTCAGGGCCACATAATCATTCTTTTCAAGAAAAAGTCGACAGTAACGCCAGATGGCGCTTAAAGCCCAAAATAACCCTAAAAATGCCTTTAACCGCAGGGCTTCCAGTGCCACCTAGTGCCGCTATCCGCCCTCCTGTTTCGGGCGATAACATCTTAGGCAAGGAGAGCCGCCAGAATGGCTGACTTCTGGAGGGGCAAGTTGTGCTCTCTCTGTTCCTCATGTGCAACATATGCAATGGTTTGAGATGGGGAGTGTTTCTGGAGGCAATCTGCAATCTTTTAATATTCTGACTCTGTTCCTGCTCTCCTCCTAACGCATCCCACCCTCACGGACAGTGTACTGGTTTAGGTGCACTTTTTGTTGTTCTCGTGATATTTCTGACAGCACTGAAATTTGCTGTCAACATCATCAGCACGATCTATCAAAAACCAAAATGCGTAAGTAAAAAGGCAGGCTGCGAGAAAGTCTTCCTCAATATCCCTTTCACAGTGGTACTTTGCTCACTTACATGCCTCCAACAGAGGTTTTGCAAATATTAATGAGTTGTTATTATTATTATTAGTATTATTATAGCTATTGCCATTATACTTTGTTTGCTTCTCTTTATCCCATAACAGCGAAGCAAACTGAATTATCGCAGACAGTAATTTTCAAGGATTCATTTTGAGCAACAAATCCTTGGTTCCTTCTGCTTTGCTGCTGAGCTTGCAAATACTTAGGGGCAATCTCTGTTGTTCATCACAGGGGAAAAATTTTAAAGCAAATGAACATCAAAGAATTAGTGGAAGGAGAAGGATTGTCAGTTTCCACATTACACTATCCTATGTTAAAAAAAAAAAAAAAAGTTGTTTTATCTCTGAATGGATGGGACTTACTCATCTCTCCACAGCTGCCTGCTTTACACAGTCCTTCAGCCTGCCTGAACATGCATGTTTTCAGAGTGGGATATGTCCTGTCCTGTTATGTCAGCTCCTTTTCCCCTGAAAAAAAAAAAAGAAGAAAAGAAAAAGAAAAAAAAAACAGCAACAGTGTTTTTTTCTTGCAGATCTATGATTTTCTGAGCAATGATTTTCTACATTTAGTTGCTTCAATGCACACTGAATACTTGCCATTTCTAACAGAATGAAAATCTTCCTAGAAGTTGAAACAGGTTAATTGCAATTAATGAATACAACAAATACTTACAGGCGTTGCCTATTAAGTCATTATTTTGCATAGCAACCTGTTGCCTTGTAATGTTGTTCCCCCATCTGTGCCAGTTCTCTATTCCTCCCATGGATCAAAATGGTTTACCCACAAACAATAGGCAAATATGGGTGTTGTCATGTTTTTAGGCATCTTTTCCCCCTTCATGAAAGTTTTTGTGGTGTGCTTTGGAAAGGACACCTGAGCCACCTAGAGGGCTGAGGGTATGGAGCCTTCCCTGGGAGAAAGTCAGTGAAGGAGTGAGAAGTAGCCCCCCAGGGCCTCACTGGTTCTCCCTGGGAGACACATAAGGGACACACAGAGAATTGACAGCAGTCTGAGTTTTGAGCGTATAACAAAATGAGGAAGAAAATTTTTAGTTAGCTCGTCTAGAGAAAACATGGAGGAAATAAGAGTCTTTCTTGCCAACATGTATTTTTTAAAACCAGAAGTGTTCTCTTTGCTATATAATTAATATGCATTTTTTGGCTGTCAGTGCCACAAGAAAATGCTACATGCAAGTTTAGGAGAAGACAGTGATAAACACTGCACTTCTACTAACTTTAGTGGAATGAATTCTCAAAATTAAATGCTGAACAGTCGGGGGGTTAAGCACTTCTGTACTGTGAGATCTCTGCTTGAGTATTTTGCTGAGTCGAAGCCTGGGACACATGTGGACCCAGACTTGCATGTAAGGCAAGGACACCCAGTAGAGTAGGAGCATGACTAAGAATGTATTCCCTCGAAGACACTTGGAACGGATACTTGTGCCTGCAGTAAAGATTGTCTGATGCTTCCCAGTGAGAAAATGGGGCAGAGTAAGTAGGAACAGATGTGGGGATGGAGAGAGAAGCCAGGGAGAACAAGAACAGCAGTTTTCCAGAAAGAAAATACATTTTTCTTCTGTGATTGAACAGTGCTTTCCCAACTTTCATCTTTCATTTGCTGTCTAACAAATAGCTTTGAATATACTCATTAAAGTTCTGTCTCATCTCCCTCCCGTGGTTGGACATAGACAATAGTCTTCTACTGTGTCACCAAATGCTCAAGCAGATTAGGACAATCGTAGGCTGTGCTGTGGATCTAAGTTTTTGGGACCTGATGATTACTTGTGAAGTTTTCCAGTACTCTCTCCCTCTTTTTTTTTCTTTTCCTTTAATGGACTTGCATGTAAAAACTACATTATTTAGCTTGCAAGTCAAGGACTGCAAAGTAACAAAATATCAGAAATAAGTTGTCTGCGTTACATTAATTTGTCTCTTCCGTGTTCATGACATTTACGTGATTTTTTCCCGTGGGGTCCTTAACTGCATAGGGTGGGCTGTATTCTCAGACCAAATCAAGCTTCTGTCAGTCTCATCTGTGGGAAAATGCAGAGGATGGACCCAAAGCTACAGTCTGGGCCACTGAAAAGTTGCAGTTTGCTATAGTAGTTCTGTTAAAATCCAGCTACAAGAGAAATTAATATTTCTGTAAGGAAAAGCAATCAAATGCTTACTGTTTTTCATTCTCCTCTTTCTGAAATATATAAAACAGTGTGATTTGGTTATGCTTTTTGAACAAGGCAGGTGGTGAATTCCCAAGTGGATTGTTCATTGCCCGAGTCCTCTGCTGTTTGGTTTGGCTTGTGATTAAAATCTTGGGTAAATTATATGGAGAATTTGTGCTTACTGGTTCCTCTTATGGTTTGAGGTGTCCAAATGGATCAAGCACGGGAAAAGAGACAGGAGCTTCCAGTCTGATGAGAGCCATCAAAGCCTATGGAGGTTGACACTGGTACTTGCTGGTTCTTTATAGACAGCACATGAAAAGCAGAGCCTTTGAGGTGTTCCTTTCCAGCAATTGGTTTCAAACCCCCCCCCCAAAAAAAAAGTATGTGAAGGGTTTAAATTTTATTCATGATCTTTCCAGGCCACTGTAGTCAAGGAGGTTTAAGTAGGTGCTATTTAAAATGTCCCATTTGGTCTTCCCTAATGAAGATACCAGAAGATGTAGTTGTCTCAGAAAGGATCAAATGCCATGACAGATATTTCTTAGAGGTTCCTGAATGGAGATCCAAGTGCCACCTGAGATTCTTTGGAGAGAGGACTTGCATGCCTAAATGTATGCATGAGGAGCGTACTCAGGAACAGAGTCAAACATTGGGACCCTGGATCTCAAACTTGCCTTAACTCATTAGACTCCTTCTTCTCAAAAGAAAGCTGGATGGAAAAGTGTTGTCAGCACAGCCGAGCTGATGACTAAAGCTTTTTGTTTCTGGTGGATTACTTCTGCATCGCTGTGTAAACTAATGCTGACTTAAGGATTCATATGAAGGGCTTTCAAATAGATCCTTAGCTTCCAGCCAGATGCCATGAGTGAACAGTCCCAGAAGAAATTATCTCCCCAGGAAAAAATGAAGAGAGGGATGAGAAGAATAATTGGTTTTACTGGCTGAGGTAAACCATAGTTGCAATATGCATGACCTCTAGTGCTTTTTCTGGGGAATGTAGCCAAAATCTGTTAGACTCAGTTAATAGTGGAAATTCTTGTGACAAAGAGATATTCTTACAAGTTTGCTAATCCTTCCCCATTGTAAAAGTTTGTCTCACCAGAAGAAATACATATTTAAATTCATCAGATGACTTTAATTTTAAAAGCATACACTTATTTATTGTTTGGGTAGGCAAATAAGACTCTGGTGTCACTTTGTCTTGTCATGGAAGGTCTTTGAGACCTCATCCACACTCAACAGTAAATTCACATTCACCCTCTAGGTGATCTGGCATAGAGGAGAGCAGAAGGGGCAGTGCCACTGCCACCCTGCAACAGCAGAGGAGCTGCTGGCAAGATTTCACTCTACAGCCTTTACTCCTGCTGTAGAGATGTTTTATTAAAGCCCTTTTAGAAGCAAATACAGCTGTTTGTCCTTTTGAATGCTCTTCTCAATAAAGGATGTAACTACATTTTAGGGAAAAGATGAGCAAGGAAAATTTTTTTTGCCAAGACAAAAATGCTAAAGTGATAACTCTCTGCTTGAATATAGACACAATGAAAGGCTGAAGCAGAAGATGTGTCCTCCTTTACCCTTTCCGGCATTGCCCTAGAAACCTTGTTGTTCACTTTAAGCACAAGAGAGCTCCTGAGGAGTGTAGAATTAAGATTTATTTATTCAAGCCCTGATTTGTGCTGATGTAGATTATGCAGGATATTTAGTGAATAGGAGGCTAGAAATGTGGTACAGTGATGTTTGGCTCAGAGATAGGCCTCAGCGTTCCTATAGGGAAAACAAAAGATTTTCATATTGTGTGACTATCAACCCATTACTCCTCTACTCTTCTCAGAATACTGGTTTCCTGATGGTAATAAAGCACATCAGAATATCTTATTAAAAAATGTTTTCTTAATCTTGGTATCATAGTTGCCTGCATGGAGTAGCAGTTTCATAGATACTTTAGTCTCCTGTCTTGACCTGGCTGTGCTGGATTCTTTCCCTCCACTATTACTACAGTTTTTCTTACTTATAGAAAGAACATGCACCTTGTCTATATAAAATTGGCATATGAAGGAAAACTTGGTATTTAGAGAAGGGAAAACTTCATCTGGTGCAAAAGCGAGTGCGCCCAAGATGCTTGCACTTTTAACCTGCTTCATACAGAAATGCACATTACCATCATGCTGCCTGTGTGCCTATATTTCAGTCCTCTATAAATTTTGACTCTCATAGGATCATCATGCTTGGAAGAGGCTTTCAAGATCATCTAGTCCAATGATCAAGTTAGCACCCCTATAATCACTCCTAAACCATATCCCCAGAGGCCACATTGAGATGCCTCTTGGACACTTCCAGAAATGATGACTTCACCACCTCCCTGGGCAACTTATTCCAATGCCCAACCACTCTTTCAGTGAAAATTTTTTCCCTGGTATCTAATCTGAACCTTCCTTGGTGCAATCTTAGAATCTGCTAACTAATTTCACTTCATTTGATGAAGGAAAATTAACAATAATTTCTTCTGTGTTTAGTGAAAATTAGTAGCCAAGCAGAGTTGAGGGGTTTGACTCAATTTTCTGCTGAGGCAAAGACTTCATTATGAGCAAAACATTATTCCTGGACATCAGAAAATCCTCTTGGGAGAAAAAAGGAGCTGATAGATGCCTCAATCTCAGGAAAAGTTTCAATCAGAGTTTGCATCTTATTAGACACAAAATAATTCAACCACAAGACACAAAGCCACAGGAAACTGGACTTCATTCTCTTAAATCAGAATATTTGGGGTTTTCGTCTCTCTTCAATTCCAGAGAATTATTACTGTGCTATGATCCTGGGCTTCAAACTTACAGTGTCTTTATTTTTTAACTGCATCTCCTTTTCCATTAGTTTGTAATACTTCATGAATTGTGTATTAATTGTGTAAAATGTGGATAGTAAGTCTGAGTATTAAAAATGTATTTGTGACATCTGTCTGCTAATTAACTGTAAAGTTTCATGTTTTGTAAACACAGTAACTAAAAATAATTTTCCAAGGGCTGATTTAATTTTCCAAACAATATTGTATGTACAACTTATTTATAGTAGATGCTATGGTTGTGATTCCATCAAGATTTCATGATAGCTCTCAGCTTGCAATTCCTTGAGGAAAAACCTGTACTTTTGAGTTGAATTGTCCATATTTATTTAAAGCCCTGGGCATTAATTTAGTTTTGGGACATTGTTATTTTTTATTAAATTATTTATTTGGTTTTTATATTATTTATTTAGTGAGATCTGTTTTTACTGTTTGCTTATGTATGGGAGGAAAAGTGTCATTTCAAAAGCAGAACAAGCAAGATTAAATATTATTTATGTATGATTTTTCATTTCAGTGTCTGTTAGTTCCTAAAAGAGGGAAGAAGGAAGAGGGGAAGACTTTTTTCCAAGCTATTAACTATAGGAATTACTTAATTTACTCACTCTGTTTTCTTTTTTGAATGCCTTGTAGCCAATAGGTTGGTGCATGACATGCTTCTTTGTATGGTAAATCCAGTTCAGTTGAGTTCAAATCACTATCCAGTTCAGTACTGCCATTTAACACTTAAATAACAAGTTCTTAGTTGTACCCAAAGGAAGCAATGTAGTAAAATTAAGCTGTCCCCAGCCTGAAGAGTTATTGTTAAATAATGAATATTTCATAATCAGGAAATGGCGGAGTAGAGAAGGCAAATCTTCAAATCCTCGTGAAATTTTGGAATTAGCATCTATATCAGGATCTAATTAATGTTTCCTTTCTGAATTCATTTTCCATACAATTGGCCAAGCTCTGATTGAGAACTGAAAATGTCATCCAAAAATATTTCCTCTTATGAGACTACTCTAAAAAGAGTGATTGTAGCCTGTCATTATATTCCCCGTTCTGTGATTTCCTCCTTCAAGGATTTTCAGCCACAGTCACTGTATTAAAATTGTTCATTCTGGGCAAATTTTCAGCCCAAACTAAATTGTAAACTGGACTTTATTTTGGGTCAACATAACTCATATGAAATAAGTGGCTCCCTGTGCCCAGTGTCAGTGCTGTATGTCCATGTGAAGGGTTTGAATTGGTGGAGTTAGGCTCCCTGCCTACCATGCAGACAAAGCCATGGTTCAGCTCCCAGCTTTGGTGAACCATAAACCAGGGACAACCTTGTTTAACATATCACTTAATCTGATTGATATGTAATATCATCCAAGTTCAAAGAAACACGTCCTGGCAAGATAAATGCTATTTTTTTGTTGTAATTTACCATTTCCTTCTTCCGTAAATCCAGCAGACAAAATAACAATGGAGGGGGGGAAGGGGACTGGGTCGGACCAAACCTTTTAAAAATTAAGAATGCTTTGGCAAAGTCTCTCTAACCTGTTACTGTAAACATCAGCAGTCCTGTCACTGTCTCGGCCCGTACAAATACGTTCATGGCGCCCCACCTAAATCAGTGAAATATGTACATAGTTCAGACATACAAGTCAAATCCCAGGCAGCAACAATAAGGAGTAGGAACCCGAGGTCTTTTCCCAGGTTTTATCTTTTACAGGCATCAGTGCTGAGAGCGTAGTAATGCAGTTACTAAATCCTTCTCAGCCCGAATCCTGCTTCCTCTGTTTGTGTGGCACTTCCTCCAAGTGTTGTGGCTGGGGCAGCAGAGCTGGGCCAAACACAATAGTCCTGGGCTGAGATTGTTGTCACCTGTCCTTTTTTGTCTCTTGGTTTTCAACCTACTACACCTAACCATGAATAGAAAAGCCCATGGACAACTGCTCCTTTTTATTTAAAAAAAAAAAAAAAAAAAAAAAAAAAAAAAAAAAAAAAAAAAAAAAAAAAAAAAAAAAAAAAAAAAAAAAAAAAAAAAAAAAAAAAAAAAAAAAGAGAAAGATGAATTGCACTTACTTGATGTTAAAAAATGAAGTCCTGTTCTGTGCAGCTAGGCCAGTGCTCTTTCTTCCATTGAAAACAAACTTCTCCAAAGTTTGTGTTGTCTGAGACACTACCAGTGTACGCAGTGCAGATGAGAAATACCATGGTCATTTGTTGCTTATTGTATCAGCAGCTATTTTAGAACTGTGGGAGAGAAGTGTTTAAAATTAAGTCCTCTGTGACTTCAAAGGCATTTAAAGTCTCCTCTTGAACTGCACTGGCAGCATGAGGGATGAGAACTGCAATGAGAAGCCAGGCTGAAGCCCAGTACTCCTGGACTGCTTGAGAGGGTTGAAAAACAGCTGTTACTCAGACAGAAGATATTTTGTACTGGTGGATTTCCAGCTGATTAGGCGACAGGAAAAGTTTAGTCAACACTTTGTCAGAGCACTCACTTATGTTTCGCTGTGTTACAAATAATTTGGGGCTCCATGGTGCTGTTCAAGTCTCTTGCTGTTCAGATTTCACCTGGATTTTTTCAATTAAGGAGAGAGCATTAGGTGATTGGGATGATGGATTGACAGGTTTGAATAAGTTGTAAAGTGGTGTGAGGTGCCAAAGTGGTACTCTGGTCCACTAAGAAGTGGATTTAATCACACAGCAGTATGTTCTCCGGTCACACCTGTGGCCATTCTGCCGGCCACTGCCAGTCAGGGCTGCTCTGTTCTGCACCAGATGAGGCTCTCCTGGTCCAAGCCAGGACTGAACCCACCATGATAAACTGTATTAATTGGTGTGGGAGGTCACAAGAGTGTGAGACCAGCCTGTTAACATCTGCGCTCGGGATGGAGTGCAGGTGTCCTGCAGGATTGGCTGGCCAGACTCCCTGGGCACCAAGAGCCCTGCCATGCCTCAGCTTTCACCCTGGCCCAAGCCAAGCGACTGTGTTGGGATCTTTGTTAGAAGGAAAGTGGTGGAGGAGGCCCTACATCACTTTGAGCATCTCTTCTTGTCCTGGGCTGGCATCAGGGAAACTGGAAAGGCTGTCCATTGAGCTTGGTGCAGGGATGCTGCTAAAGCACTCCTGACAGCTGAGCTGGTGGCATCTCCTGAGCTTTTATGGGGCCTTGTTCCAACAGCAGAAATGGATGGGGGATTTGGATTGACCATCTGTGTCCCAGGCTGACCCCAGAGTAAGTACCCAGAGTACTGACCGGTGTCTCACCCTCTTGCTCAGGAGAAGGAGGTTCATTGCAGGGGGACTGACTGGCAGTGCTGCTCAGTGATCAGCTTATTAATGCTTAGATGATTGTTTGTGTGCCTTACAGTGGGAGGGGGCAGAGTAATTTATGCTGCTTGGGGAAAATGTAAATAATTACAAATTTCCATCCAACCATCCAAGAAAGACGGCATCATTTTATACATTTGTTTTGGTGCATTATAATCACTATTCTGGAACATTATTGGAAAAGTTATTGTTTTTTCTAAAATGTTAAGTCATTTTAATGACTAAAAAGTTAATAAGGGTCTTGTTGTTCTCATTATTCATTTATTATCCAATTACTTCACAAAATTGGTTCTGAAAATGTAAAATGTATTTTTGTGAAATAACAAACATTACAATTAAGTTTTAAAGGGTGGATTGTTTTTAAATTCCTGTGGAGAATATTAAAACTGAATTAAAAATATTAAATATGGAATCTGAAAATGAACAACAACATTAGAAAGGAATGAAAACAAAAAAAAAGGAATGAAAACAAATTAATAAAATTGTTGATAGTATGTGGGCAGGGAAACATTAACCCTTTCACCATTGCATTTAAAAACATTTATTGTCCCCACCTTCACACGGAGCTGACCCGGCCCCCTCCATCTACCTTGTCTCTTGCTCACAGTTACCCACTTTAGGACTGTATGGCACCCTACAGAATTAAACTAGCCCAGATCTGGTTCTGATCTCGTGGGGCTGTAAAACTGAAGCAATTGTTGTTGTCAGTGGAGCTCTGCTGGTGAAGATCTGGGTTTAGTGCATATAATCATTACTTTGAAATTTAATGTACTTTACAGTTACTCGCCTTTCTTGGATGCACACAATGGATTTCTGGTTAATTGGATCCAATTCTGTATACAGATGGAATTTTATTGATTTGCCAATCTGTAAGAAATGAAATAAAATAAGCAATACTGATGATTCTATAGTGGAGTGAGTTCCTTTTCCATGAAGGGACTGGGAACTGAAGTCAAGATCCTGCTGTGAGAAGCTTGGCATCTTTTACATCTTGTACAACAAGACTGTGCCCTGCTGGGCTCCCTCAGCCACTGTTTTTTTGCATTTGAGAGCTCTGTCATCTTCATAATTAAAGAAGAAAAAGGCTATAAGAAATGTGATAGCCTTCAGTTTTCATAAACTGAAATCTCCCCTATGTATCTGAGCACACAATTTGAGAAAACTTATTTGTTAAAATTCACATCTCCTTTCTAGGAAATTTGAAATTATTTGTTGAACTTCTTCATGAAGCTGCCTGCCTAATAGGTAGTTTGCCAACAATGAATGGTCCATATTCAGTAGAGAAACTCTGCGTGCTATCCATGTCCCTTAATTATGTAAGTTAGGCTGGTGGAAGGGATTAAAAAAAAAAAAAAAAAAAAAAACAAACCCACAAACCAAAAGTATGGCTTTTGGATCATGAATTTTAGCGGATAGCCCCTGTACTCTGTTTCCCAGTGGCATGTGTAAATTAATTATTCACTTTTCACAGTATTCAGAAGAGGAGAAAAATGAAGGCAGTATTATTAAAAATGGACAGCAATTCCTAGTTGTGAAAATCTTTGAATTTAAATCTGACTTTGGATTCAAATATCAGCATGTTCCTGAGCCCATTCTTGTAATAAGATTTCTAAGATTCTACAAAGTAGCTCAAATTAAGAGTTAAACTCACTGATGAGCCTGTTCATGGCCTTACATTCTTTAAATATTTGCATTGAAGGGAAAGGTGATTACTTTCTACATATCATTATTAAATCTTTTAATATTAATTAAAATTCCTAGTGACAAAAGGGAGTACCCAGATTTGCTTGCGTATAAATTTGCAAGTCCTTTTTATTACAGACCCATTGTTTTTACAATTAAGATATTTTTAGTAACATTTTATTTTCTCTCAAATTTTACCAGCACAAGAATGAATGCAAAACTGCTTCTAAGCTAAATTTTCATATGACTAAGTCCATGTCTGACTAAAAGCCGCTTTGCCATACATAATATATAATAATTCTTTATTGTTTCATGCTCTGGTGGCAGCTGAGTAATTGCATGCCAAAAAATTATGGCCCTATCTTCTGCAGAGGCCACCAGCACCGCAACATTATCCACATGAACAAAAACTTTCCATTGGCATGCTGGTATTTCATTCTCTTAGCATATGGGCATATAAACTTAGACATTGCCTAAAAGGACAGGAGATACATACACAGTCCCAAGAAAAAAGGACAAGGAACTCAAGTGAAAATCTTTCTCTTTATAGCATCTTTATTACAAGGATGCCTTGCACACTGATTTATTAGAAAACATTGCCAGCTAATAAATTTGCAATAGCATACAATATTGTGACAGAACTAGCTATAAATAGGGTAGGTAGATATTTTTTGTTCAAAATTCTGAGTTCAATCCAAAGTTAAAACGTAATTTATCCATTCTCTCTACAGCTGTTTTCATATACTTCTGGTAAACTACAAAAAAAATGTGCCATTCCATGACCTTTAGCTGCTTTTCCCTGGTATTTCCTCTTCTCTCTTGGTGAAAATGGAGGCTGATGTTTTGCAGTCTGTGTTCAGGACAACTTGCTTCTAGTTCCCCTTGTCCTATCCTCCTTTCTCCTTGATTAAAAAGATTTGTTGAAATAATGATCTGAGAAGTCTGTATGTAAGGGATCACTGAAAGATTATAAAATGCCACAGAAAGGATGGAGAGAACATGCAAGTAAAGGGTTTGAAACTTTTTTTTCTCACCCCGTGTGGATCCAGAAATGTTTACTGTATTACTCATCAAAGAATATCCTCGATTTCCAGCGGTGCTAAAGACAAGTTGCTCTCCTTTAGTTATGGGACTTAAAGTATGTCAGGACCAGGGAGACTAGGTTGCCCACTCTCAACTTATTATATTGAACTTCCCACATGTCCTTGCTGAACAAATGCCAAATATTCTCCTAGATAATTCATTCTGTGGCTTTCTTTCAAAAATGATGCAAAATATCCTGCAATCCCATGGCATCACATGGGAGAAAATAGCTTCAAGTTATCAACTCTGGTTTCATTAGCACTTCATCCGTTGACTTTGCTGGTTGATGTAAGTCTATCAAATAGTTGCCAATATGCTAATAAATACCTGTACTTGTAAAAACCTCTCTCCTCGTCTCTTTGTCCATCCTACTAGAAGAGCAGAAATCTGTTAGCAGAACAGGTTGTACTGCCTTGCCCACCAATAATGGGTGTGGAGAGTGTACAAACCTCATAGCCTGAAAATAGTCTGGCCTGCTGAACAAAAATAAACTTTCCATTGCTCTGAGGTCCCCAAGTGCCATCTCAAGGGCATAGAGCTCTTTTGCGGATTCCTGCTAGCCCTTGTTAGCACAGTTTTCCACCTGCTGATGATGGTATTTTCTCAGGACAGACAAAGCAATTCAGCTTTATACAAACTTATTCAGACTTGAGCAGAGCCCTCTCAGTTACCACAGCTCAAGTATTTTCCTTAGAAACCTTCTTTCCTTTGGTGCTTTCAAAACACACTGAATTTGGGCATGATAAAACCTTTCTTCAGCCGGGCTGTCTGACATCCTCAGCCTGACCTTCTGTGTCAGACGTTCCTATGTAACCTATTAGACTTGGCCATTATCCTTTTCCTTTCAATCCTTTCCCACCTCCTAAATTGATTCCCCAGTACATAGCACTGCAGCACCACGACCATCAAGATTTTTCTCTACCAGCTGTTCTGTAGCTCCATACTCAGAAAGGATGTCTCTCCTGCCACCCATGTTTCACAAAATGCAAGTGTCTCCTTACAGTGTCCCTGATGTATGAATTTTCCTCATCTCACACCTAACTCCGAAGTGCTTGGGAGGACCATGGGCAAAATAACTGAGATACTCAGACTGTGAGGACCACTAAATACCATGAAAGGGATTTGCAGTAAGTACCTGGAAGGTTTTTATGGTTACTTCAGGTACATCCTATACCTAATATTGTCATATTAACTCTACCAACCAGCTGCAATAGCTAGTGCAACCCCACCTAAAAATAAATTCAGGAAACATAAAATTTGTTGTTGCTTTTCATGCAGAGTCACAAGCTTCTAAACTCTGAAGAAATGAAATGGCTACAATATAGTCCTTCCTATGGTTGGCTTCTTCACTCCAAACTGCTATCAGAAAAAAATCCAGTTCAAAATATAAATTTCAGCTGGAAACAACATTTTGGGACACTTTTCCATGTCTTCTGCCTGTAAACTTAATCCTGTCCATCTTTGAGGCTGTACTGCAATTATTTTAACCTTGATAATTCATTGGGAAACTTGTAGCAGGAAACAAGCACCTCAGGCTCTTCCATATCACAGTCCTTCAGGTGGTCATCACTTTAGGGGTTTCTACTCCCACAACAGCAGACAACTTTGGATTCACAGCAAGACAACATAAAACCTCCCTGCAATCATGTACACACCAGAGACAATGCATATTTACATGAGAGCTGGGATTGAGTAAGCACAGTTTCTTCTCAGTCTCATCCTGGAATGATTGCCCTTGTTGATTGAAGGCTGGAGTTTGAGCTTAAACAGTAGGACAAGTGTAGGATATTTTTGCTGGGAAGACCCTCTGGCTTCTAACACGGCTGAGGTCAGGGTCTAATCACAGCGGTAACCCTGATTTAGCTGGTTGCATTGCCCCTCCTTGCTCTTCTCCTTGCCATGAAGCTTCTGGGAACTGACTCTGTTAGGTATCTCTAACCTGCTAGTCAACTTATCCCAGATTTATGTGGAAGGGATACAGACTATGCACAGAGCATGAGAAACTCTCTTGGGTATGAGGCTAAATTGCTTATTTTGGGCAACTTTCCTCATGTAACTTGTACATCAGTCATCCTGCATGACATCTGTTTGGTTACACCTGTGTTAGTAAACAAAAACAGGTTCCAGGCAGAAGTGCCTGTTAGTGATCAGCTGGTACCACTGTCCCTGTGTGGTTCTGGTCATGATGGTTGTGCAGACAATATGCAGGCCTCATTCAAGGATGTGGAACAAGACTGCTCCCATCAGAGGACTTGTGGGCAAGGCCAAGTTTTCCTGAACTGGGGTGAGAGTGTCAGGACAATTTGACTGAAACTCCAGGCCAGATGACAGTTGTGGGTCTTCTTTACTGGCTACTAAGGACATAGCTTTAAGTCTTTAGGGTGATGGAGAGTCAATAAAAGATCACTCATCAGTCATAGCAAAAGGACAATCCACAAGCTCACAGATAAGCTTCCTTTTGGCTTTGCACTTCTCCTGTACCAGCTAGGAGTAAGACTGTACTTCTGCCCCTTCTCGAGATCTGTGTGAAGTTCAGTGTGATGAAGGACACACCTGCAAACCACACCGAGAAACTCAGTTCCACTGTGTCCATACTGCAAAATACTCTATGACACAGCAAGCCTAACAAGTGGGCAGCACCAAACTTCATGTCAACTGTAGCTCTTCTCATCCTAAATCCTCCCCCAAATTCTAGCATTACCTCAAGCTTAGCTTCTTTATTCAAGCTACCTTTTAGTCTGGGGGTTCAAACTAAGAGCAAATTTGTTCCTGCAGTCAATAAAGCAGCTGAGTGCTGTCAGAGGTCCCTCTGTCTTTTCAGAGTATCTTTTGTATCACAGTTTAAATAAACTCCCTGGAGGAATTGGGTCTTCTCCAGTCTCGCCATCAGCTTGATAGGAAATAGAAAGGAGCGTTTTTTCCCACTCAAACGCTGTCTCTCATACACACATTTTTTTTCTGTAATATTAGTCCCTGATGAAACCAGTTTCTCATATTGTTCATCATATCTGTTTCCGTCCACAAACAAGAGGGAAGGGGTATAAACACACTCTATTAATCAAATGGATGAAATTTAAGCAAAACTTAGCTCCAAAGAGCACACTGTGATTCAAGAAAACTCCAGCCCAAACTTGACCAGAACTGTGCTTTTAAAGCAAGCTAGAGGCAGCGTACGCTCTATCTTGCTATAAAACATATCAGGAGGACACTGACTAAGCAAGATTTACTCTGTCTTACCCTGGCATTGTTTCTCATTAGCATGCTGAAGACAGTTCTTGTTCAGACAAACCAGTGAACCTGGCAATCATTTCCTTCATCTACCATCCAAACTGTTTAAACTTTTATCACTAAAAAATTTAAAAAATCCTGTGCAGACCTCTTTTTGATCCAGGTAACATCTCTAAGAACTATTGGCAATTGTAACAGAGGCAAAAAACTCTGCATTCATTGTTTGAATATCTTTTGTCCACACAAATGATTTTGCCAAATGATTTCTTCTCCCCCAGATATGGATTCAAAGGAAATTCTGTAACTTCTGTAGAAGTCACAGAAAAATAATTACTAATTCTCCTGCTTTCCTAGCAAAACACTTTTGACACATGATACATTGCTGACCACATAGATTTAAACTGACTCGAGAGATGCAGCTGTTAAGTAGTCAAATACCCAGCATCATCTTTGTCATCCTCTGAGAATACTGCTTTGCCCTATCAACGGGGCACACAATACACAGGTTGTCTTGTTTGTGCTTATAGATTTTGTAAGCTGTAGTGGTGATACTGTGATGATGGCAAATGGTATTTTTTATGCTATTTTAAAGTAGAAATGTGTTTGCCTCACTGTGGCACTGCTGACGGTAACTGTACCTGGAGGTGGCCCTAATAAGGCAGCTTACTGAGTCTAAATCTGCATGAGGGTCTTATAGAAGTATAGACTGAAAGGTAGAAAAACTCAACATGTGAAGAATATGAAGATCAGTCAAAGAAATTTCCAAAATACACAGATATCAGTCAATATATTACATTCTTTGTCCTTGAGGTTCTAGTTCTTCATAGTTACCAGAGCAGACAGATGTCTGTTCTCAACAGAAATAGGCCAAGCTGCTTTTAAGTGCTATTATTTTTGGCTATACAGAGCTCAGTTAATTAATTGGCAGGTTTTTGTGGTAATCCAGCTAGCACTGGATTACTATTTCAGTGACACAACATCCCTGATGATTAAAAAACAGCTGCTTTGTACTGAAGTAGAGAAGAGTTGGGGTGAATCACCTTCTTCTTTCTTAACAGAGTTAATGGATTTGAATGAATAATAGTACTTCCCCCCCCCCCCCCCAGTGGAATATGCTATTACCCAACTTACTACATTTTACTTATTCAGCACTTCCATAGTAAGAGAGGTTGGAGACATCTCTTGTGCATTTCATATAATAATCCTCCCAGGTGGAAATCAGTTATTTGATATTTTAAATTACTGATGCTCCTCAACTACGTACATATCTGTTTGCACTAGCGCTGAAATTGACCTTTTCTTCCTCAGCAGACAGGAGAAGAACAAGTAAGCTTCTTAACTTTGGGTTCTTAGGTAAATGCTCTGCTCCAAAGTGCACTTATGTCACTGGAAAACTCCCATTGGCCTCAGCAATTTTTATGGAAGCTCTTGGATGATTGAAATACAGACTCCCCACAGTAAATTAACTTGTGTACTGACTGACTTAGAAACTTCATCTTTGGTATCTACATATACATTTGCAAAATGGATCACTGCACATTTGCCTTGACTTTTCCCTTTGGAAAGGCAACTTTGGAGTCTAAAGTCCTGACCCTGTGAGAGGATTATTACTAATGATATCTTCTTCATCTGCAGAAATTCTTGTTTTGGAAATCATAGTGAAAGACAGATCCCGAGCAACCTGTTTTTTTCAATCTGTATCCTGTCAAAGGAGATGGGATGAAGAATCTCCAGAGCCTCTGAGGACAAGAATTCTCTCTTCAGGTTTTCTTCTCTTGGGTGTGTTTCAGATTAGGTGAGACTCATTTAAATATTAACAAAGAAGAACGAGATGCAAATTCTGAGTTCAAGATCTGCAAAATCAAACTGCAGCAAGAAGATATCCCACGACTGGATGTGGCACTTAGTGCCATAGTCTAGTAGCCACAGTGGTAGTGGATCAAGGGTTGGACTTGATCTCAGAGGTCCTTTCCAACCCAGCTGATTCTATGATTCTATGACTCCTAAAATCACTGGGAACCCATCTACATACAAGGAGCTACTTCCCACCTCGTGTTGTAGGGAATAAAAGTATATTTTAATTACTTTTAATTAAAATATACTTTTAAAATTTTAATTAATTTAATTTTAATTTCAATCTGTCCAGTGGAAAGAACACCTTCCTGTCTTCCCTTCTGCCTTAGATAGCTTGTTTCACATTATTAAACTGTGGACCCCTTTTACCCCCTCCAACAACCGTAACTTGTACTACTCACAAATGACATTTCAGGAAACATTAGATTAAATAGAGCCAAGCAACTTGGTTGTGCAATTCACGTGATTGAATGCATAAGGATAGGGAGCCAAGCCAACCCCCACTGAGGTCTGAAACTCATGGAGCAGACAGAACTCCTTCTCCAGATTCCCTGACCTAGTTGAAAGTCTTCTTCTGATTTATGAATAGTGAGCCTGCTGGTGATTTCTAAGCAGCAAAGCAAACTTTCAAACAGAAGTGCTGATGGGCACTGCACTGCATCACATAAGCTAGACAACACCTAGGCAGACTCTCAAAGTATGCATTCATTGAGATTAGAAACTATATGGTGATTGAGTGCTCTCCTGTCACTGTCTTCTCTTGCTTTGCACAATATTTAACCTTCAGATGCTGTTAAATTTAGATTTTTTTAAATTTTTGTTTTAAAGAACTTATCTGCAATCACAGCACAGAAATATATGAAGCCTAGTGGTGAAGGTGCCAGTGAGACTGATTGATGCAGAAGTCTGGTCTTGAGGAGGGGAGGAGGGAGAGCGGATTCCTTCAGTTGTGCTTAAAAGAAATAAACTTGAAAACAAGACAAGAAAGTTGAGTGGAAGCTGAGAGGTTGAGTGCAAGCTCTGCCAAGATTTTAAAAGTTATAAGCTAATGCTGGTACTGCATGTTTTCTTAATGATTGAGAAATCAATCATTTTTGTACATGGAGCTCCTAGCACAGAGACAGTGTAAGTTAACAGTGTATTACAAAGTTGGGGAAGTGATTAAAAAATGATTTGCTATTGGTATTTTGACTGAAGAAGTAGAGAAAAAAAAAAGTTCTGAGACATGTCTTTACTGAAACATTCTTTGTCAAAAGTCTTCCTCACTTGAACTCTGGAAAACATCTGGCCAAGTTCTGCCTGTTATACTCTGATTTGTATTTCTGAGTAAGACTGGCATGTGGATTTTGACTGTACTACCTAGCTGCATTCTGCACTTGTATGTAGGTGTGTGCATCTCTTGGATATCTAAAAAAAACCTTCCAGGACAGACACTCTTAGAACTTGCTTCTGTAAAATCTGTTTGTCTCAATGGACTTTCACGCTTTTCCCCATTTGGATGTTAAAGTAGCTCTCTCAAAATCCTACTCACAAAGGAAGCAAGAGACTTAAGGGTAAATAATTACCAGTCTGACTCTTAATGTGAAGTAAGTTTAGGCCAAACTCTCCTTTTTTAAAAGTGTGGAAACTGTGTCCAGATCTTGAGTAAGACAGTTTTGCCCTATCTTTTAGAAGTAACAAATATAAATTGTACACAGGAAACTGCAAATGGGCCTGTTTGTTATCCTTGTGGAAAAGGGGAAAAAGAAAAAAAATTCCCCAGGATTTTGGAAGAAAGGAACATCTCTGAAGTAGGGAAATAAAAAACTGCTTCCTGAGAAGACATCCAGAAACTAAGATCTTCTAGGAGGCCTTCAGGGCTGTGCCTAGCCTCCCATGACCACTCTGGAAATCCCACTGTTGCTTTAACCCAAATTGCTGTGACCAGTTTAGAGGGAGAGATGTTAGGCTCATTCCCACACTTTAATCTGGCAAAGCTGTAACTCTGTTGTCTGTACACTTTCTGACTGATGACTGAAGCCATGATTCACATTTCCATGGGGTCATCAGAGGGATCCTGCTGGTTTAAAAGTCATGACTTTGTCTTTGGACTTGAGAATGGAAAGATGGATAAAATTAGGACAAAGAAAATTCTTTCTCTCTTCCTGTGGCCCATATGGCCAGATGACGTGATGTGCACCTCACAGGGCATCACTGCTCAGAGACAACCAACCAGGTGGCTCTGACAAAGCTGAGATGTCCCAGTTTGGAGATGCTAGCTGATGGTCAGCATTGCTCAGGTCAGGCAGCAGAAATGTGGTGTAGGCTAGTATCCTCTGCCTGCACCTCAGGGCTCAGAGAAGTGTCTGACCTGAGCTCCATTCACAACAATTTCAGACACCTGTGAAGGGCATTTTCTTTTTTGGTGCAGAGTAGTATGCTATTCTGAGCCATGCATCTCCAAGCAGCACTAGAGCAGTTAACTTGAGATGGCAAAACAGCTATGTTTTTAAGGAGAAGGAATTAGTTTTTATGCCAGACACAAGAGACAGTTCCATTTTTATGCTGCTAATGGAGTATCAGAGTTGCCTATTTCTATGCTTTATTCACAAACTGGTCTGAAGACAATTTTTTTCTTCAAAGTGGTTTTTTTTTTAATGAATTATTTGTAGTTCAAATGAAATTGTCCCTCCTCCAGGCTACACATCAGTGCCTCACTATGCACCAGTTACTCCCTTAATTTACAAGCTATGGTAGTCATTGTGTTTTTTACTATGTTTTTAATTTATTTATCTGGGAAAGATCCACCCAGAGTCAGTGTCTTTATTCCCTCAATTCTCACTAAGATCCTGCTTTTTGTACAGATTATGACTGGAGTATAAAGCAATCAAAGTGAGATTCCCAGTTTTTTTAAGTACTTGTCTTCCAATGAAAATTCACCTTGAAGAGGAACCGAAAGAGTGACATGACACATGCTGCACACTCTTTGCAGCTCACACTTTTAAAGGAGCACTCTGTATTTAACTTCACATTGGCTGATCTGCGTTAACCCTGTGATTTCTACAGAGTTTCATAGTCTCCATCTAACTGGTTTTGAGTATGTCTTACCTCCTTTTATACTAAACCTATATAAACATTTTAACTTCATACTTAATGCTTGCTCCTCACATCCATGTTATAAATTGGGCATAATTTCTAATGAAGATCTACTACTGTCTGTTCTAAGATCAAAAACGGGTTTCAAACAACTTTGAGAAATCTACTGTCTTAGTTGTTAGTGCTAATCCAAATCCTGGTTCCCTCTGACCCTTCTACTGGCTGATTAATTCTGCCAAATTTTAAAAAAAGTTGTTGGGGGCTTTCTTTGTGCCCAAGGAAAGCAGCATTTCTGCATTCTCATTCCAGGAACACAATATTCCCTTTGATGTGCATTTACTCAGCAGTACACGAGGTAAAGCTGACCGATCTCTTGTTTTGT
Source organism: Empidonax traillii (assembly GCF_003031625.1). Classification (NCBI taxonomy): domain Eukaryota; kingdom Metazoa; phylum Chordata; class Aves; order Passeriformes; family Tyrannidae; genus Empidonax; species Empidonax traillii. Next base: position 1,297,924 of record NW_020955287.1, on the reverse strand, counting down.
GCATAGGTAATTTATGCACTGCCTCTGGGAGCACACAAATGACAGGACTTACATGTGTGAACCCTATTTGTGCATGAAATCAAGTGTAAATTTAGAGCAGATGGGGTTTTGACTCATAAGTGATAGAATTTATGGCCAAGATTAATAAAAAGGAAAAAAAAAGGAAATAAAAAAAAAAGCCTGAAGGTAGTTTTCCGAATATATTCTTAGGCACTCAAGGACCTGTTCTGCAAAAGTGAGGAGCAACCTATAGCTCCTCTGAAATTAAACAGGGTATATATGGGGAGGATATCTATCTATCTATCTATCTATCTATCTATCTATCTATCTATCTATCTATCTATCTATCTATCTATTTGTATGTTCTGGATCTATACAGGACATATACGTGGTACTTAGTAGTTCTTGAAAAGCAGGCTGCTTACTTGGATGCTAGTTCTGTGCCTAACTCTGTGGCTTTCTTTAAAAAAATTACTAAGCTGCTGCCTAATACAAGCCATTTGGTTTGATTATCTTATCAGTGAGCTGTTGCTGTTTATGTGAGAGGAGGGATCAGCTGTAGAGAGAGGTGGGCACAGGCATTTACCCAAAGGGAATAGTGGGGAGTGTAGAGGGGCAAAATGCGGAGGCAGCTGGAGGAAGGCATTTCCACAATCCACTTGAAAAGGCTGCTGTATGTGGTCAGTCAGCCTTTGTGCTTCAGGGCTGCCCATTTCCACTGTAATTTGAGTTTGCACAGAGGTGCAGCTCCTCTCTTCTTTTGAGAGTTGTCTCTGCCAGAATCCTCTTGTCTGAGCACAGTCATTTTCCCAGCCACAAAACAATTCTAGGCTATTTATAAATATGCATGTTTGTATCTATCATCTATCTATCTACCTATCCATACACACACATATATATATACACACATATATAAGGGAATCCTCTCTACTTTCAAAATCAGAGATGCAAACTTTTCAGCCTCTAAGGCTGTGGCTGCCCCAGTCTAGATCAGTCATTTTGTTGTACTCTCTTTGTCAAGCCCTTGGACAAATTTTGGCACGTCACTGCTGATGATGGGCTGCAATAACTAATCCAGCATAGCAGTACCTGTAAAAGATGTTAACCACCCTTAACTGGTGCAGCTCCCCAGCAAAGGATTCTCAGAAATACAAGTTTGTTCTTTTTTTTGAAATTTCCTTCAATTTATTCAATTATATATATATATACATATATATATATAGGATGTATTTCCCAAGTCAGTGTTTAGAGACCATGAGGAGTTTTAACTTCCCCACTCTTCCTTTTTATCTTCTGATTCCTCGTCTCCCTTTCCCATCTGTTCACAGCTGGACAAGGTTCTTTCCTGCTGACTTTCCTTGATGGACTCTTGAGTCATTAGTTGTCCTCCAGGACCTGCTCAAAAGCAGTGATGCAGCTGGCTGAGAGAGCTTTGTGAATCTCATTCCTTCTAAATTGTTTATGATTTCCCTCAAGCCTCTGGAAATGCTTCTCTGGAGAGACAACTTCATGGCGTGCTGGGATGTCTGTCCACTGAGGGGACCCTGTCATGGTTATTGATGATTCTTTATTTTAAAAAATCCATCATAAGGGTGGAAAAAAGATCTATTGGAATGAGGCAGTCCCACTTGTTTTGCTGACTCAAGAACATTTGGTATGTATGAACTTAAATTGGTACATAATAAAGTCTTCATAACTGAGTGCTGTGCGAACAATATTTGGTATCCCCAAAGGCCGATTTTTCCTTTGAGCTCCACCCCATCAGTCTCTTTGTTTGACTGTGGCCTCTCTGTATCAGCAACCAAGAAGATTTTTTGCTAGTTTGAAACACAACCACACGTCTTAAAAACAAGTAGGCTTTTTTTTTTTTGCAGCACATAACATGACTCCTTGCTGGAATAAGCAGTAATGGATGCGAGAAAAGAGTTTTGAAGATTATGGATATTGTGCAAAGGCTAAGGGAAAAACAGGGTAATAAGTTTTTCTTTTTTAGTTCATCCTTTGGTAAGTCTAACTACCTAGGGCTGTTTGAAAATCCCACCTTGAAAGATTGATTCATAGCCATGAAACTCAAGACATAAGTATCCGAAGTGTGATCCTGTTATCTCTGCTCCTCCCTCCCTTTGCCTGTAACACCAATTTGTTATATCTTGCATTAAATTACAACAAGCGCTTTGGGCCAAGGCTGCGTGCTACTAGGCACTGCTCTAGAAGAACTTTTTGCTTTAACAAAAGCACTACCAACCCTGATATCACTGTTGTGAGTACTTTGGAAAGAGAGCAGTCACCAGAAAGGATGCCCTTCCCGGAACTGACGTGTGGTTTATACCTTTCTCCTGAGCACTTGGTTGAGTCAGTGTTGTAAATGACGTAGTTCCCTGCCATGGCTGCTAAGGCTGCTTCACGTTCTCCTTGCTCGCTGTGTGCTGTGTTTAAATGAACCCCACTAAACACAGAAATTATTCATGGTGAGGTGGGACACTGCACTCACCATGCACAGGCAGGGCAAGCACAGCCTGCCAACCCACTACATGGCCTTGGCAGGAACACCCTGGTGTAGGCCAGCTTCTTAAGACAAGAGGGCATGGTCTCAGGCTCTTCCAGGGGAGGTTTAGGTTGGATATTAGGAAGAAATTCTTTACAGAGAGGGTAATCAGGTGTTGGAATGGGCTGCCCAGAGAGGTGGTGGATTCTCTGTTCCTGGAGGTGTTTAAGAAGAGACTGGATGTGGCACTTAGTGCCATAGTCTAGTAACTGTGGTGGTAGTGGACCAAGGGTTGGACTTGATGATCCTTGATGGTCCTTTCCAACCCATCTGGCTCTATGATTCCATGATTCTATAATTCCTAGTGAGAGTGAAGAAGGGAAAGGTGGTAATGGGATCCACGCCTCCTTTGCTAGCTACATGCAAGGATATCTTCCCCATTAGGGCATTTGTTGGAATAGATCTGGGAATTCAGCAAGGGCAAAGCATGAGCCCTCCCACTGTGCTTTATCTGCTGCAGCACAGCCATTGCTACATGTGTGTCTGGGTGTCAGGAGATGGAGAGTCTTCGGCGCCAGTGTGATTGACACCCAGCACAGTGCTGTCTTGGCCAGATAAGGGCAACAGCCCACCTGGTAGAGGTCCAGTTTCTGCCCACAGTGCTCTGTGGCTTGGGTGCAGCCATCTGCATAAACCAGGCCCTTCTTTTTCAGACTGTGAAAAAAATTTCCACCTTAATCCCAAGATTTGTCGTCACTTGGCTATGGCTGCTGTGGCAGCCACCAGGGGCGAAGAGTCCCATGTGACACACTGTGGTGAGGGCAGAGCAGCTGACTGCTGACACCAGAGTAGTTGACTCTGCTGACACCTGCCTCTGCAGGCTGGTGAGGACTGAGACTAAAAGGCAAAAAAATTAGGCCAGACTTGCTGACCACTCCCTAATTTCAGCTGGTATGCTAAGATGGATTGAGGCTATTGCAAATAGAGGGACAAAGAGCTGTAAATGTCTTCTTGTCCCTCTCCCCTTCCTTCCAGATAACATCACCCATAGCACTCAGAGATTCAGAAATCAAAAACGAAAATCAGTGGCATAAAAATGTCCCCAAACTTAAATACAAGACCTAGTTATCCTTTGCCATCTGGCTTGTGAGTAGCTTTATAGTTGATATTTGTGTCTACTCTTCACAGTTGCAAGAGATGGGATTGTGTTTTAGTTTCTTCATAAAACTCAGGTTCTTGGGTAGACAAACCAAGTGACTCCAAGAGCTGGAGCCTTAAGGAAAGCACCAAATATTGGTGCAGCTTGTGATAAAATTGCAAGATCAGGAAGTCTCACTGAGTCTCAGCCCTTGACAGAGTTTGACTTAAAAACCAAATAAATGACAAAGGCCTACATTACCTAATGCATATGAGAAAGCGCAATAAAATTGTAAGCCATTTCTGTTCCTTTGTTAGTGACAGAAACCCACAGCAATTTCCGGGACTGTAAAAACATCCTAATAAATTTCCAGTGTTTCCTCAAGTTGAATGAATCACAGAAATGCTGCTAGCCTTGAATAGGTTTAGCATTCACACCAACTTCTCAATGGAAAAGTCAGCTGAATCATGGTACAACTAGAAATGGGTTATAAATCATGGCTACAGGCCATACGGTCTGGAGGCCTGTTTAACAACGTCACCATCAACAAGATTCCTCCAAGATGGAAGAAAATACTTAATCCACAATGGAAAATACATAGGTAGACAAAAGGAAAGACCTCACATTCTAACTAGATTGTAGCTCAAGTGAAAGAATTTTAGGAAATCCTTAGTGGGACAAGAAATAACCCTAGGGATCCAGTAGGCTGTTGCCCCTTGTTGAATTTAGAAGCAAAACAGTGCAGTGTATAAGGCCATGCATGGGAAGCACATCTGCCCGGTGATCAGCTTTCTTGTAGGACAGTCAGCACACCTCAACTCACTGTTGTCCAGTTCCTTGATGGAAGTAACTGAGGTTGAAAATATTTAAGTATTTAATCAAGTATTTAATACTTAAAAATCTTTGCCTTAACTGCTATGGTATAAGTCAGGAGGACTACAGAACATGTAAGATCAGTCTGTACCTCTGGGATGCTCAGGAGGTCTAATTTCGGTTGCAGAATTTGAGACCAACCTTGGAGACTCCTCAGGAGAGTCATCTTTTCTGTATAGATGGAAAGATGAAGATAAATGCTTTTTGGCAGAACGTCATGTCTTTCCAGTGTTTCCTTTCAGATGCTGTAATGACACAGGGTGGACCTTGGGAGAAGTGATAGGTTAAGCCTTTTGCTGTTTCAGCTAAAATGGGACAATTGTGGGACACAAGACTCCTGAGGGTGATGGGAACTAGTGGAGGAAGTCCTTTGCCGGGTAAGAGGCAGCCCTTTCCTCTGAGGCCAGGAGCACAAGCTACAAGGCAGGAAGCAACACTAGTAGTTGCCTGCTTTCCTGAAAGACCTGTCAGACCCAGGTCAAGGCAGGGTGACCCAGAGGAGGAGAAGTGGACTGGCTACTATGAGGTGATCCAGAAAGAAAACGCAGGAGCAGGGAGGGAATCACAGGTAGGGATCCCAGCTTCTATGAAGTAGGCTTGGCAAGGTGAAGGCTTTCAGGCAAGAGGGGTGTGATCCTCAGCAGGAGGCTCACATCGGCATATCTGCTGGACAGAGGGGGAAGGCTGCGAGAGCAGCAACGTGCAGGAAGCCTGCTAAAAGTGTGCTTATCCGGAAGGGCTTTCTAGGATAAAAAAAAAAAGTGTGCTAGGCATTTGGTGGGTAAGCATTCCTGTTGGTGCAGCCTGCCCTCTCCACTTGCCCATCACCCGTGCGCTCCCCACTAGGTGCCAGTATAGGAGCACACCACCGCACAGCTGCTTCAGGGAGCGAGGAAAAGGCATAGTTAAGACTTTTCAAACATACGTGTGTCTGAACGTGTGTTGTCATATAGATATGTGTCCATAGTGTTCTCGGTTTATACTTAATTCTGAATATGCAATAGGCATGGGGTCGCCAGTATTGTCCAAAGGCATCCTCTGGGCAATATTGCTATTAAATTATTAGATGCAGCAGGACTGAGGTCACCTGGATGCCTTAATCCCAGGGTGGTCCCCACCGCCCCTGGGCAATGCAAGCTCCAAACGAGTTGAAATAGACAGAGCCTGTCCACTTCCATCCAGCTGGAAAGCAACCTCATGACCAGACAATACTTTCTGCTGGAAGAATAATTGTTAGATAGTGGGTTTTCTCAGAAAACAACAAAGTGGTTTGGGATTTTTTTCCTTTCCTTTTTGAATCCACGTGGCAACAGGCATACATAAACTCCTACTGAGTATAAATAATTTTATAAACTGCTTTTGCACTTCACTGTAGGTGCATTTGCAGAAGAAAGCATCGTGACATCTGGGATGGAGGATGCATGGTGTGTACCTGACTGAGTCTGAGAACTGAGCCACAAGATCACCAAACATTTCAGGTACTTTTCAAGTCTTTCTGGAAGAAAAGTGTTTCTGCATAACCTGCACACCTCCTCTACCTGTACTCTGCACTGCAGAATTAGTTATAAAATTAAGTGAACGAACAGTGAATAAAGCAATAAGCAGGATAATGCTCTGTTACAGACCACCATGGGAACAAACAGTTTGTCGAAATTCTGATGCCTGTCAAGTCTTAAATCTTTCTGAAAAGAGGTTAAGTTGCTTTGGTTTCTCTGTTACCCGTGCCAAAATAAATAGAATGTGCTCAACTGAGGGAAAACAAATACTTGAAAATAACGAAAAATCAATAGTGCCCTTGTTATTCGGTAGCAGGTATACAGATCTAATCTGACAGGCTGTATTGAAAGTGTAAACTGAATGCTCACACACATGTATTAGTAATGTCAAGATGAAATGTTAGCTTAAATCTTATCAATTTGGTTTATAGGACAGGCAGGAATTACTGAAGTAATTTTACCTGATCACCCTCCCCTCCTTCTTTCCTCCCCATTTTGGAAAAAGTGGCTCTCAATAGAGTATGTATTTGTGTGTGTTTAAAAACATTTGAATTTCAGGTACCCTTCTTCATTACCATGAAGGTTTTAGTATTGCCTCAACCTGTCAGCCTCTCCAGTCAGCAAGAAATATTAACAGCAAACCTATTTGTACGGAGAAATTTAAAGGAGGCTTTCATTCTTGGCCTGATAGCATGATTCCCATGGGCAGAGGACAAAGAAATATACAGCTAAGGAACAATTTCACATAAAAAACACATCCCTTCATCCAAAAGCCCTGCTATGTGTCATGCTGTTACGAAGCGCCTACAGGAACTGCCTCTGCCCTTTTGTACGGAGCTGGCCTCTAGGCTCCATGCAGTCTGCAGCCACCAGCCCCACTCATCTGGGGGAACTATGAATTTAAAGAGATTCCAAGCTTTCATTTTCCAAATGTGTGTATTTCTACAGCAAATGGAAATGTATTAGGGATGGAAGGTTTGTTTGGCTTTGTGGGTTTTTTTTCCCCTTTATCTAGATTTAAAAAAAGAACAACATGCAGTCCTCCATGGCTACAATATGGGTAAGGAAGGTTGTAGTGACAGAAGAATGGAGACAAGGCTTGCTCTGGTAGGTCTGATCTGCCCTCCAGCAGCCCCAGAGGCCTCCAGCAGTGGTCAGTACAAGCTGCTTTGGGGGAAAGTACAAGAGGAACACAGTTTTACTGCTCCACTGTTTAAACTGAGAAAATGGCTTGCAAGACTGTATACAAAGAATAATCTGTCCTGTTATTTTTGGAGCAGCATTCTCTCTGACGTGTGTAAGTCACCAGAACAGAATGAATCCAGTGATGATTATTTTCAGCAATGAAAAAGTCACCAGGAGATTTAGTTTGGAAGGAGTCACAAGGAGAGACAGAGAGGTAGGGCCTTATTTTTGAGAACACAGGCTATGTCATGCATTCTCTGCTGGTAGTCATGGCAGAGGCTGGGTTGTCACCTGGGAAGAGACTCTGCAGTATGGTGTGCCAGTGGGGAGAGAGAGACAGAGAGATACGAGTGTATCATCTCCATTTACAAGGCACTGCTCTGGGTTGTCCAAAATGACCCAGTGGACCTCACATTTTCTCTGTGGGTCACAGAACTGATGAAGTTCTGGATTCTGCTGAGAGCAGTGTTGGTGAGTAGCTGAGCTTCCCTAAGGTCTCTCTGTTGTGTAGGGAACATTGAAAAGGCTGTACCATCCCTTGGCTTTGTATAGGACAGCTCTTCTGTGCCTCTTGGGAAAGGGTGACCCAGGCCCATCATTGCTTTGATCATCCTGTAGCCAGCATTGACAAAACTTCAGAGAGCCCAGGATTACCTGGGAAGGTGCAGATGACAGGCATGCATATTGCTTAACTGCAGACCATTATTTGGGTGACTAATTTAGGAGAACTATTGTCTCTGTTTAAGGAGTGCTTTTCTGCTAAGGTTCGCTATCTCATCATGTTTGAGATTTAAGTTATATGGACACTCTCTCTCTTGAATACTCAGAAAGCATGAGGAGTGTCACCACACAGTTATCTTCTCTTCCAGATCTCCCCCAAAGTCGAGACTTAAGGAGAATACTTCCCACTTTATTAAGAGTGCAGGAAATTTTCTGAACTTTTTGTAACCAGGCTTACCTGATTTGGAGCCCTTTGTCTTTGTTTCAGTGAAGCTTAGCAAACTACTATTCTTACTTGTAGCAATTATTTCCCAATAGAGAACTGCTCTGAGTGCCAAGGAGTCATCCTGTTTGCAGAGAGGCTGACTAGGTTATTGTAGGCTTTTGATCTCTCTAGTCTCACTTTGTAGAAACAAAAAGTGCTGTGGGTGCAGCTTAGCTCAAGGTACCTATAACTAGCTGTTGATGCATGAAAGCACCCAAGTGAGATGTGAATATTAACACTATCATATCTATTGCTGTTTATAATGGATAGCACTGCCTTTGCCAATTTTTCTATGTCCTTTAGTGTTTCCTGCCCTCCTTGGGAACATGCTCTGCTATTTGTGGTTGACTCAACCCTGCACTCCTGTAGTGGGCCAGGCACAGGCTGTCCCTCTAATCCACTCTAGGGAAATGGCATTACCCTTTTTGTGTGTGTGTGTGAACACCCCAGCCTGGAATTTTCGTAGAATAGAAAATGGGCTAAATCAATTAGAGCAACACAAACTGCAATTGGTTTTGCATGAATCTATTTGCGAGATAAGAATTATCTTCAATCCTCCCTCATGAACAATAACTGACAACATTACAGTCCGTCTCAAATGCCTTTTGATAGGTTAATGGGCCCATTTTGAGAGCATATAATTGCAGCAGTTTTGGTTCAAGAGCTGATGTGATGGATTACATCCCTCTTGATGCTTGGGGTTGGGATACAATACAGAGAGACTGCCTGGACCCTCTGGTGCCAGAGGGCTTAACACGGTATTGACAGGGCTGTGCATATTAAATCCAGATCAACCTTCTGAATGAACGCAGGCACATCTGAACTTTCATGGCTGGAAATCTCCTTCCATAGTCTTAAAGGAGTTATTTTTAGTAAAGGTTGTTGGGGAAAAAAAAAAAAAAAAAAGGAAGAAAAAAAGCTCATACCCTTACTGGTGAGATATGAGCTGAAGGAAACTCTCCTGTCAGATCTGTTTCATATATGTTACAAGAACAGCAAAACAGAAAAGTTCATCAGGGTATTATTTTATTTTCCTTTTTTTTTTTTAATTTCTTTTAAATTTATAGGATCTGACAAACCAGTCTGGAGGGGGCCAAGTCCAAAGGACTTGGAGTCTAGAGGTATCCTTCAACATCGTGCGATAGCTGCTGATTAGTTTTGGCAGGAATGGTTTCCTGATGATCTGCAAATGAAAATTAAGAAACTCTGGAACTTCTTGGAAAAAAAATGCAGCAGTGTTTCTTGCTTTAGAAGTTCGTGTTGGGCAGTGCTGCTTTCCCAGGCTCAGCCTGGGTAGCTCTGCTAGGAAATGCCACACTCACTGACTCTTTCCTTTGGAATGAGCCAGGATCTTCCCAGAGCCAGGTACGAAGCAATGCAAGGTGGGGTGGGTAATGCTTTCTCCTACTTGCACAGCTGCCAATTTCAAAAGAAAATGTCCTTTTTTTTTTTTTTTTTAATTTCCAGTGGTTGTAACTGTGATTTTAAAATGCACTGTGAAGTTAAAAGCAATTGAAAGCACATAAATGAGAGAATACCTAAGACAGTCTTTCACGTTGCAGACCCACATGGCCCTGAGCAATTTTGTCATTTAAAAGATCTTATACCACATCCTACTGCTCCTGGTACAAAGCTCCCCAACTCTGTCAGCAAATCTTTCATTCCTGCCTGACACCTTCCTATGGCCGTTCATGAACACACTGGAGAGTTTGATGCAAGTCCAGCTTATGTAAAGGGAATTGTTTTGAAGGTTTTCCAATAGGTGTTGAGCAATATTCTCCCATTTCATGAATTTACCAAGAAACTTGGTTTGCTTGCCTTTTTGTTTCAAAGAGATTCCTATTGGAACCAAGTCAATTTTCTAATGACACCTTTCCCTATTGATTTAAAGCCTTGATTCAGATAGCCTGGTGTGTTTTGAACATTTGTGTCCATTTCAATAACTTTTTTGTTGAGTACATACAGCTCACATCTTCCTTAGAGCCCTCTCCTAGGAGCTGACAGAAACAGGTTCAAGACTTCAAGAAACCTGTTGCATGTAATGTTTTTGGAATATGGTTCTCTCTACACCACAGTCCAGTTCCCTGACTCTTCGCAATTTTAGGGTAGGTGATTGCCTCTTGACACATCTTCAAGACCCTTTTTGTACTCAATGTCAGAAGTCCAAAATTCAGAATTTCAGAATTATTTGTAAAATTAAATTGGTGGTTTTCAGTTATGCCCAATGTGCAAAATTAATAAATATTAAGATGGAAAATGTGCTGAGGCCTTGCAGTGTGCTAGCCCACAGAATCACAGAATCAGCTAGTTTGGAAAAGACCTCTGAGCTCATCAAGTCCGTCCTTTGACCTAACACCACCTTACCGACTAGACCTTGACACTAAATGCCACATCCAGTCTCTTCTTAAATATGTCCAGGGACAGTGAATCCCCAATCTGCCTGGGCAGCTCATTCCAATGTCTGATCACTCTCTTTATAAATTATAGAATTCCTTCCTAATATCCAACCTAAACCTCCTCTGCAACAGTTTAAGACCGTGCCCCCTTGTCCTACTTCTGGTTGCCTGGGAGAAGAGACCGACGCCCACCTGGCTACAAACTCCTTAGAGGGAGTTGTAGAGAGTGATGAGGAATCCCCTGAGCCTTCTCTTCTCCAGGCTAAACAACCCCAGCTCCCTCAGCTGCTCTTCACAGGACTTGTGCTCCAATCCCTTTACCAGCCTCATTGCCCTTCTTTAGACACACTCCAGCACCTCAATGTCCTTCCTAAATTGAGGGGCCCAGAACTGGACACAGCACTCGAGGTGTGGCCTCACCAGTGTTGAGTACAGCAGAAGAAGCCCAAACCACGATGCTGTTCATGATCCATGATTTTTCTGTATCAATTACACAGGAATGTTTTAGGATAAAAGAAAGGCCAATTTCCAGAATAGGAAAACTGAGACCAGTTGTTTCTGGGCTCAGTGGTCAACAATTCAGCTAAACATTTATTTTCAGAAGCTGTGAATCAGTTTTCCAGTTGAAACATGTAAAATAGTACAAGGCAATCTCTCCCTCTCCCCCTAAATTTCCCTTAATGTGGGTTGCTTGAATTCCCATTCACCCAGTGAGACCTTGCTACTTACAAAATCCTTGGGAATACATATGAGAGGGAGTCATGTCACTTCTTGTTCTCTAATATTTCTGCAAGTAGTCAAAAGTAGGAAATTCTGAGAATGTTTATAAAAAGTTTTATTTCAGTTCTGTGCAGTCCTTCTCCATCCAGACCTTCTGATACTAACAGCCATTTCACTTCTCTTCAACCTGTTCTGCTGCTTGCAATCTCCAAAGTCATACTTAAAGAAATTATTCATGCTGCACCTATGTCAGGTGTGTGAACTAGGATAGTGCAAAGATTTGTTTCACTATTTGCCCTGACATTTAGGGATGCAAGTCCTCTTTGTAGGACATGGTAAATGTCCATGGGAAATAAATCTTTGCAATGGAGAATCCTTGATCTTGCTCAGATGAAATAAGATAGTCTTACTTTCTGTTTTGTTTGAAGAAATAAAATACTGCTTTTTACTCATAGCCAGTAATAGGCAATAATGGCTTACTTTGGCTTAGTGGTTCAGATCTGCAAGATACAGGTGCTTGAGTCTGATGCATTACAACAACCCACTTCTTAACCAGTCCCTGGTTGTCTCCTCACCTTGTAGGGTAGGACAGGTGAGCCTATTCTCACGGATGAAGTACTATTTTTTATACAACTAACTAAAAATCAACTTTTTGGGTAAAGACTGTCTTGCTTTCCACGGTAAGGCAGGAGGCCCACTCCAGCATCTTGCAGTAGCTCTATTGTGTGTTACTCTATTTTGATTGAAAACTACTGTTGTCACCTAAAAGCTTCACTGATGGTACACTGCTTCTCATTTGCAGATTTGTGAAGTTTACTGACAGGTTTTGTGTCTCTTGAGAGACCTCTAATGACTGAGACCTTGCAGACTCTCCCAGCAATCTGTTCTCATTGCCACTATCTGGTTTGAATCTTCTTGATGATAGTTTAAGCCCATAACAAGTATATAATAAAGTAATATAACATTCCCTATCTCTTAACATCTTCTTTTTTATGTATGTATTTGAAGATGGTTGCCCTTTTTTCTCTCCTCCCTGATTTTTTTTCACCTCTCAGTTTAGGCCGCTGTCCTCGGTTGATTTGTGTTTTCAGTGTCTCTGACTATTCTCATTCTTGCATTTTCCAGAATTGTCCCACATCTTTCTTCAAGTGTAACACCCCAAACTCAACGTATTACTCCTGGCAAGCACTTACTATGTGTTTTAGGCTACAGTTCTCTTTATATATCACAAAGTGGTGCTTGGACTTTGTTGTGATAGGTCTCCCAAGTTTGTTAGGTGGCCAGGGTAATTCTTTTAAACATATAGCATTTATTTCCTAGCATGGGTTTTACTAAATGCCTAGCATCTAGTTTCACTTCTGAAAATCATAAGCTGACAGGACACACTTGCTAAGTCTTTGATTCTAAATCTAGAGAAAGTAGGAGCAATAAAGGGCCATTGCTCTGGAGATTTTAGTATTTGTTGAGTTAAATGTTGCTGAGCAGTCGAGCATCCCCACCCTTGTCATGAATGAATCTGGAAGGAATGAGTTTGAAGTCTTGCTGTGGTTGACTATAAACCTTTATTATACGTGGGATGTTCCTTGTGGAGGGTGGGAGGCGGTTGCCTCCCAGACGAAATAAGCAGAATTCATCAACTTACTCACTGCCCTGCTGAGCAGGGCGTGATGGGAGTAATTCAGGGTGCCTGGCACCTGCTGGAGCAGGGAGGCTGGCTGGCAACCATAAACCCACAATCAACCTTGATGCCTGCCCTCAGTGCAGACTGTAAATAACAAAGGCATTTATTTTATTTTTTTTCTGTGGGGATGGGAACAGTGATGAGAGTAAACAGAAGGAATTTAAACCACCATGTTGCTGAAAACATGTGGTGGCATGTCCTCGAGGAGCTGCCACCACTGCCAATCTGTTTCGGAGCTTTTTGTAACAATTTGTATTCAAGGAGAGTTGGCTTACATCTTTTCCCCTTTTCTCATCCTCACTGCAAGAAGCAATGGGTATATGAGCAAGTCTTACACAGAAAGAAAGGAAGCAGAAAATTGAGAAGACTGAGGATAACCACTTAAATGTTGTTAACTGCCAAAGTTAACACCAAACCAAACTACCTCTTCCTCCCCCTCTTTCCATTCTTACCTCCCTTTCATAGAAGAATCAAGGGATACAACCATGGCTGTCTTCACAAGGTCACTGAAATTTTTCTCTTTTTTTTTTTTTTTTTTTTTTTTTTACGACATGTTCCTATAACTGTTTTGTTCCCAGTTAAATCCATTAGCCTCGGTACATACTACCTTTTTTTTTCTTATCCTCAAGGGGTGTGTATTTGAGCTATGGGCTGTAATCCTCAGTCAGGTTGTTACTAGCTACAAAGGCTATCATAAAAAGCTCACCAAAGTCACCCATCCAGCGTCATCACTGCAGTTGGAAATTCCTGGTCCTTACAGAAATCTCTGGAGTCTCACAGCTGCAAGAGAGAGGGCAATAAGGGCTGCAACTGTGTTGCTGCACCCTAATGTCTAGTATTGTGAGAGATTTGGTCACCTGGTCATTCTGGGCTGAATCTCCTCATCTTTTCTAAACCTGGAAAGTAAGTTGTCTGGTCCTTTTTGGTTCTTGCATGGACAGTGATTAGAAATCCCAGCTGCTATGGATGCAGCTAAGGAGCCAAGGTCACTGACTCTGGAAGTGCTGGAAACTCAGGGGCTGCAGGCTCAGATTCTACTGGCTCTACAGACCGACTGAATATTTTAAACTGGTTTTGAACTTTATTTTCCAGAGCGTGGGAATATTTCCAACACTGATTTTAGTTCAAAGCTATTGGACAGATAATGAAGAAAAACCTTTACCTATGTAGCTGTTAATTTTGCATTTTTATGTATATTGTATTATATATATTATAAAACATATATATTTTGGAGATTGTTTCTCAGTGGACGGACACAGAACTGTAAATCATCACATACAACTCTCTAGGTCCCAAGAGCTACACAACACATGAGATCGGGGAGAACAGCACCCGAGGGCAGAAAATTAGGCCTTCAATTAACTCGAGTTACCTTCCAGTGATTAGATTTTGAAAAGCTGTGATTTGCATGCTACTGCTTACTTGCCTGGGTGTGCCCTGCACTGCAAACTCAGCTGTTCAGCTGAAATGTTTTTGCTCCTACAGTGTTTGGAGTTTGTACCATCGAATGCAGTAAAAGGCATGATTCATGTTACAATTAAAAAAAAGCAAACCCAAACATCAAGGAAATATATATAAATGTACATAAAACGTACATGTTCATAATGCTAGAATTCACTTTTACAAGTACTTTTATGAAGAAGTGTTTATCCTGCCATAAAAGGGAGGTGCTAGATGGGTGTACAATGAATTCTCAATTATTCACAAGCAGTTTATCCAGGTTGTGGATTAACTGTGCCGCAAAGGCCCTGACACTTTGCTGGCACTGTGCAAGGGGGTCCATCTGTACTCATGTGCTCAAGCACAATGTTCCAGGATCCAGTCCAAAGTGAACTCTGTGAGGCAACACCTCAGTATGCCCTGGCTCCAGAAAAATTTATCCTTGTGGTTGCAGTGTTGCAAACATACCTTGGGTTGCACATTAGCTAATACACCCTCTTGGAGCGGAGTGCAGAAATACCTAAGAGATTGTGAAAACAGCAGGTTGTATCTGGCAAAGCCAGGGTCGAATTAGAGCTAATAAGTCTGGCTAAACTTACGTTGACTCTGTCTGGAGTCAATCACAAAGTTGACCGGTATTCACTTTCAATATGTTGAGCATGCTAAAAGATATACAGGCTGTGTCGAAACCATGTTCTTGGGAGTGACTCTGTGCTTTCAGACTGAATGCCTCCCTGAGTTTGTCCCAAGCCTCTGCTGAGTTGAAATCTGGAAATGTAGCAGTCCCCTTCTCCCTCTCTTTCTCTCTGCAGGAGAACGGTCTTGCTCCCCAGCTGACGTCCAGTAACAACTCCAAATACCAGCGTTGCCCTGGCTGTGACACCGCAGCAATTAAAACTATGCTATATGCACAGTTGATGACATGGTGCATTTGAAGTGTGCTTGTGACAGATACATAGTTCTCAGGAAATGACCATCTAGAGCGAGCATCATCCATTCCAGCAGCACAGTCCAGCATATACCACCATGAAAATCATGGCATGGGGAAGTCCCTGAGTGTGGGAGGATTTGACCCAGCAGTTCACAAAAGCTAAAAACATTTATGTTTATTTAACTGCCTTAACTTACTTTTTCACCTTTTCTGCTTAAATTCCCCCTCTTTATATGGTAATGAAGGAAATGAATACATCATAAAAACCTCAGAGGGGAAAAAGTCATACATGAGTCACTGAAAATATTGATAAAATCACTGAATGAAGTTGATCCATAGCTTTCAACCTTCCTGTTTTCTGTGCCTACTCCTCTTGCAGCTTCACAGACCCAGCTATGCCCCTCCTTGGTGTTCAGAGGTGAACCAGAGGGATTTCTTCACCTCCCTGTAGTGAGGACATATGCCAGAGTCACAGAGTCCCTTCCTCACCATGCCAGGATGTCACAAAGTCTTTAGCACCTACAACAACCCCTGAAAATTCTCAGAGCTACTTATAGCAGCAACCAAAATGTCTTATCACACCCCTGTCTTGGTGACAAATTAAAACTGCAATTTGATTATTAGCATCTTTCTAAATAAAGGACTGGATCTCACTTCCCCTGCTGCTGATTGCAAAACTGGACTCTAGTGGAAGTAGATCTGGCCTCAGGGTACATTTAGAGAAAGCAAGTAGCAACTATTTTCCTAGTGTTTATTTTACATTTCAGGTTGAGGCATTTGCAAGTGTGGTTTCTGCTGGACTTTGTATGGCTGGAGTTGTGACTAACAGTAATAACAGGCAAGGCTGTGACTTTGCCCCAGCCCCGGAACAAGAGGCCATCCTGTCCCCAGAGTCATGCAGAAGGCACATGGTGACTCACTCCCTCGTAATCCCTCTGCTGGGTTTCCCCTTGATCCACAGGAAAGGAACTTTTTTCCCCTTCTGTACTTGGCACTGCACATGATCCCAGCCATGCTGGTCCCATAACTGTGAAGTGTGTTGAGAGTGTGACACAGGTCAGGGTTTCAGCACCTAAGGGATGGTAAGCACTGGTATTTAGTGGGGAACTGTGTTCCATTTTATTCTGGAACTATGTTCCATTTTATTGGGCACAAACCAAAAATGGGTCATGGTGAAAGGCAGCACTTTGAGGTAAGGGCTCCGTAATGAAACATCCTTTGGCACAGCTCCCCACAAAACCGACAGCCTGAGCAGTGAGTTCAAGGTGCACTGTGATTTCCACCCATTCCCTCAGTGTCCATGTGGCTAAAGGTTCTGTTCATTAGTCAACTGGCTACACAGTGTGCGTTGGGGCCTTTTTTTTCTGTGGCAGTCTCATGCATCAGTTTAATTAATTAATTAATTAATCTATCTCCTTCCTTGTAGATGGGAGCATCCTCAGGTGATGCTGTCCAACAGATCCTAGCACATGCATGTTTTGGCTTCCTGTGAGATTATGGCTCCAGAGCATTCATGCAGGGGCACTTTGGAAAGTATCTGCATGACTAGTGGTGATCATGAGAGGCTTAGAAAACTGGATATTTTGAAAGCTTCTGTCAAGAAAGCCTGGTTGTGTCATTCCTCTGTGTCATGTTCAGAGAATCTGAACTTAGTTATGGTTTTTTGGACTACAGATAAAGTGGAATTTCTTGGACACTGTTTTCTTCCAAGCAAGTGCTTCCCCTTCTTTCATACCTTCCACTATTTATCAGCTCCACTTTTGTCTCTGATAGATTCGTATTTGTGGAACTGCCTTTGCAATTGAAATGGATTTCTTCCAAAGCTCCAGGACAAATGTGCTAATGGATTGCTGGATTTGGGGGACATCTGTGTTTTGCTTACATTAAAGTTCCTTATTTTCTCACCAACGTGTTCTTAGGCCCATTGAGTGACACACAGCCTCAAAGACCACATTCAGGTCTTTCACCAGACAAACCTGTGCTTCAAGATGGCACAGCACTTCGAGGAGATCAGCTTCTCTCAAGACTGAAGACCACTCATGATGGGAGCTAAATCTAATCAAAGAAGACATGGTTTTTTTTTGAAAATGTCCAGCTGTTGTCCCCTGAAATAAAAATATTGACTGTTTAGAACATTTAGGTTTAGATTCTTAGAGCTTCTTATGCTAAGCTCTCACCACGGCATCGTCCAGAAGTTATGCGTCTACTGCTGCTGGTCAGCTTGGACCCTAAGCTGTGGGACAGAGGATATCTCTACCCTGCAATCACAGCAGTGACTGCTGTGGCATCTGCATACCAGAGATATCTGTGTAGCCCTGAAGCTGCAGTGCCTTTGGCAAATGCACCTGCATGCAAATGGCAAAAATAGCCCTTATGTGTCTACCAAATCCCTCACTGCCTGCTTACGAAATCTCCTGTCTCAAGCAAGCAAGATGACCTTGGGTAGCCCTTTTATTTACCTCACTGACCAGGTATCTGCATGGATTCTGTGTTGTTGGTCTGTGCTACAACTCAGCAGTGGGTGCCTGGTGAACATGGTTTCAGCACAAAGGGCTCACCTGCTAGCACAGGACACAGTCACCTTTTCTCAGCCATGTGACAAGGCCAAAGTTCTTTAATTTTCTCTCCAAAAAAGGTAACAATACACATATTCGGGAAAATACCTATAATATAAACCTCTAGAACTAACTAATTCAGTGTAGTGGATCACACAGACACACTTTGAAAGTCCTTAAACGCCACTTATTTGGGAATTGACTGGGGGATTTCTTCTTGTTCTGGCACTCTGAGTAGGTGTAGGCTTTTTTTTTCCATCCAAAAAAATTTGACTGTGTGACCTGTCAGAAGTGGGATTCCGTTGCAAGTAAGAAAATTCCCAAGACTTGTGATCAAGAAAATTCCCAAGGTTTGTGATTAACCTTCATGGGAAGCCAGTGGTGCCATGCACTTAAATAATCTTTGAGGAAAAAAAAATTACCCAAATAGATGTCCCCAAAGTCCACAAATCCAAAGTGACTTTGTGTGAGACCATTTCTCCCTTCAGGCATCCTTGGCTGCCTGTTTTGTGCTCAGTCACCTCTTCCCAGCTGCACAAGCAGTCCCTTCTGCCTGGCAGGAGCTGGGTGGGGGCTGGCTGTGGTGGGGGCAGCTGATGAAGGGGCTGCAGCTCGACAACAGCGCCGGCACTGTGAGAACCGCCCCAGCTCTGCTGCTGAGGGCAGTGTAGGCTCATGGCATGCGTTATCTTCCTCCGGAGCTCCTTCTCCCAGCACATAAACAATTTTGTTTTTGTTTAAAGACTTTCCCACACGAGTGTCTGCCAAGTTCAGAGGACTGCTCTTTGAGATTGATCTTGAATTTTTTGGAAAGGGAGATGAGATTATATAATAAATTCAGTTAGTCTCAGGGAGACAGTTGGGAGATGCTGTTTCAGACTACAGCTCAACAGCCAATAGAATTAAGAAAAGGAAAAAAATCCACAGAGAGTAAGTGAGGAAGGAATTCAATTTTCAATTTATTAAGTCTAGTTTGGAAATAGATTCACAAGTGAATCATCTACACACCAGAGGATGGTTGAAACATTCTCAAAACAGAAAATCTGAATAGATTTATTTGTCTTAGAATAACCAGCATGCCTTTTTTTAATACACAGCTTGTTGTACACCTTGCTGTGTATCAATGGACTTGATCTCAGACATCTTGTCTAACCTAAAGAATTCTATGATTCTATGATAAAGTGGTTTTCATATAACAGTGACCTGGTGATTTGAAGAATTATCCTTAGTCTTACTGCTGTGACAATGTTGAAATTCTGGTTGTTCGCCAAGTGGCTAGGCGTCTTGACACTTGTTGTCCAGTTCAAGTCTTGCTCTTCTAAATAACTAAACACCTCAATTGCAATGTTTAGAAATAAAAATGCAAGAGAAACATTCCCTTGTCCTGCTGAAAATTTTGTACTTCCACATGGTGGAAGACCTTCTGAATTTTAGTTCAGTAATGTAACATTTCCAGAGAAATTGAAATTTAAAAGCACTGTGAAGCCAAGGAGCTGGTCTGACACTGGAGGCAGGCAGGCTGCACACCATGAGGGCTGGACTCACTGTGGGTTCTCTCGGTGTTTTTCGTGGAATTAAAGCAGTTGGCCCAACAAAGATTTTCTCATGAAAATGCTGCTGGCAGTGAGACTGAAATGGGAGGGAGAGCTGTCAGAGCAGCATCCCTGAGAGAGAGGGAACTGCTGACGGTACTCATCATCTCTAACCCTCCTGAGTAATGTCTCTCATGGCCAGGGAGGCAGGTATTGCTCTGCCGTGGGAGAAACTGTGACAAAATGTACCAGACAGTACCAAACCCGTAACACTTGCCTGGATATTCTCCTGTCTCCTTTGAGCTGCCTTAGTGTTTCTGCCATAATCAGTTCATGATCTGTAGGCAACACAGAGAGTTAGTGAAGCAGCAGTAGTGGTGTCAGGGGGTTTAAGTCTTAGGAATTAGTCCTCTATAAATAAATAAAATAAAAAAATGTAGTAATCATTATGGTACCATCTAAGATGTCCACAGGAAAATAAATTCATCTTATACATTGAGAATTGAATAAACTCTATTTGTAAACTGAACAGGTAACTACATCAGTTTTACAGTTGTCTCATAGCAAATAATTTCTTAAAATAGGACTTGATTCTAACTGCAGAAACTGTAGGGATTCTTGTGAACTAAAAGATCTTTGCTGAATGTGTAGTGCAAGATTTTAGAAAGATTATTTCAAGTTTTCTCCACTTTCTACTCTACTGAACTTATTTTCTTCTATGTGAGGTCTTTAATTCATACTGCTGGTACAGGCTACAAACTGTTCAGAGCATGTTTCTTTTGTTATTTAACATTTTTTTCCATTCCATTACAGTTTTTCCATATAAACTTAAAAAAAAACCCTGCTGTATTCTGAAGATAAAAGTGAAGACCTGTTTATTAACATAGAATCATGGAATCATAGAATATGCTGAGCTGGAAGGGACATACAAGGATCATCAAGTCCAACTCCTCACTCTGTGCAGGACACCCCAAGAATCACACCATATGTCTGAGAGTGTTGTCCCAATGCTTCTTGAATTCAGACAGGCTTGGTGCTGTGACCACTTCCCCAGGGAGCCTGTTCCAGCACTAAACCACAGTCTAGCTGAAAAACCTTTTCCTGATATCTGACCTAAACCTCCCCTGACTCAACTTCATGCTGTGTCCTTGAGTCCTGTCACTTGTCACGAGAGCGAAAGGATCAGTACCTACCCCTCTGCTTCCATTCGTGAGGATGTTGAAGACCACAATGAAGTCTCCCCTCGGTATATGAAACTTCCATTTACTACTATTATTTCCCTTAGTGGAATAATTGGTTTGGCATGAATGTGACAGTGATACCAACCCTTTTTATCTACAAAAAAAAAAAAAAAAAAGATAATTAGTGTGCAAGGTGAATGGCAAGATGCTTGCTGTTTTCTGGCCACCAGGTACCTGAAGAGCAAGGAGATGACTGGAGAGGCAGGAATCAAGGAAGCAGGACAAGGAAGGCAATCCAAACAAGAGGAATACACCAAAAGCCATGCTGTCCATCTAGCAAATTGTCTCTCCTCTGATATCCTTCCCCCCAGCGTTGTGCCAGGTCTCGCTTCTCTCACAGATAAACCATAGAGGAGGAGAAAAATACTTTCTCAGCTTATTAGAGACAGTTTACACCTAATGGCCATGGCAGGTAGCCCTGTGACTATGTCTTTTTCTATTTAGGTGCTTCTGCATCCTTTGGATGCATTAACCTCTAGCAAATGCATAGAAAATCTGTGCAGTGAACTCCTTTCCTCTTTTGCCCTCTTTTTGTGTGGTTCAGAAAAATATTTTAGAGCATCCAAATTCCACACCAATTTGCTCCAGTTGTAAAAATTTACAGTGTAATGCATTATCTCCTGGAATTAGAGCTAAGGCAACTTCCCACAATAATATGACCAAATGCAGTCCCAGTGAATAAAACTGTTGCTTTTTTTCAGAATGGTAGGTCCAAGAAAATAAATACTTAATGTTCATGCCTGAGTTTTTTTTTTTTCTGGACTCTATACAACAAGAATGTTCAGAAGAGGCTTTAAAAGATGGTTTTTGCTTCCTGACCAGCACTTGTACTGCAGACATCCACAGACAGGACCAGACGATAATGCAGTGTCATGAAAAGGCACCTCCAGAGGAATTTACATCCTCATGGTTTTAGCTGCCCCCAGAATTTATTAGCTAACAGATCACCACTTCCTGCCATCGTTTCTGGATGTCTTGGTCTTTTGATCATGCCATCATGTTCCTGAAATGTGCAAAAGAATGGAGGCTCTGCATGCCTGTTCCGTTTGATGAGCACAACATCTGAAGCAATACAAACTATCCATCATTTTCGGTCTGCTCACAGTGAAACAGGCTTGTTGATCAGTTCTTACTTGTACTAGATATCAGGACACCAGGCAATTTATCTCAGAAATTATATGATGGAAATTGATGAAGTTGATCTTCCTCTTCAGCTGACATCCTGCTCCCCAAGGTCCACTGAATAGTTTGTTGTTTCTTGTGATCAGTATGAATGGAAAACAAGGGATGCACCTTTGCTTTGACTTGGGGCTATTAGTTAAGTAAAACTGGAACTACACTTAGGCTAGTAATGGTGCCACAGCTGGGTATCTTACACAAAAACAATTCTGAGAAACAAAGATTTAGGTAGCAGCAAGTATTCACTGATTAAAATATTGTTTGTTTGTTTGACTGATTGATTGATTGATTGATTGATTAGAAAATTGATTTGAGAGCAACTCTGCAGGGAAGGACTTGGGGATACTGGTGGATGAAAAACTGGACATGAGCCAACAATATGCGCTCACAACCCAGAAGGCCAACCACGTCCTCAGCTACATCAAAAGCAGCATGGCCAGCAGGTCAAGGGAGGTGACCCTGCCCTGTGCAGAGGAGTTGAACTAGTTTATATCTGAAGGTTCTTCCCAAGCCAAGCCATTCTGTGATTCCATGATTCTAAGCATTCTGCTTCCTCAGATGTGGCTTGCTTAGTTGTTGGAGATGCAGCTCATGGCCCTATGGTACAGAAAAGTAGATACTATAGATAAGCTTGCTGAAGAGCTCCCCAGATGATTCTCTGAGTCCTTGAAATATTGAGAAGAATCAAGATTGAAAAGAAAAACTTGTTTCTCTTGAAGAGTTCTAAAGTTCTTGTGAATTGCCAAAAAAAGAGAGAAAAGTTGCCAGTACAATAAATATCTTTCTAATATTTTGTGATCCAACCAGTGCTCTTGCATCACAACCCCTGTCAGAGTGTATAAACCTGCAATTCCTCCTAAAAACCTACCACTGCCACAGCGTTGTCAACCAGATTTCTCCTCAGCACCAGGCTTAATAAAAAAAAAATTGCTGGGGGAGCCTGACGATAGAGTGAAAGGCAGAGACATTTTCTTCTTTTGTTTGAATCAACATTATCGTATTTTGATAGATGGAGCTTTTTGTATTAGGAACAAAAAATAAAATTTGTATGTCAAAGTGTATTCCTGGTTTCTACAGTGATACCCAGATATTTTCAGCATTGTTTCCTAGACTTTTTCATATGCAGTATAACTTTTTATTTGCTCTTCTATCCAATTCCCACTGAATGGAAGGGTTTCACATGCTGTTGCCCCTCCTCCACTCCACCCCTCCAGTTCATGAGCAAGTTTACTGAACTCCCCAGCAGCTCATGTTTATTTTCTTATCTTAAGTTAGAGTGCGAAATTAAAACACTTGATTTGTCCTTGGCAAGTTAAAATGCATATTATTTATATAGCACTGTAGGGGTCTTTAGCTCTTTGTGAACAAAAAGAAACTGAAATACCGTGGAATGGGGCAACACACCACCAAGGGTCAGGTCTTACAGATGCTCAGACCGGGCACGATGGAGCACACAGAGTCATAGCTTTCTTCGTTAACTTCACGGGATGCTTTGTGGATGTACGCTCTGCTTCTCTCACACCTCGTGTGTCTCACCAGGATGTTTCATTGGAAAGACATTAGTACCATTGTTCTACTTGGGCACAGCCCGTGGGGAGACTTCTGCAGAGCACCCTGGTGCCAGGTATATTCCTGGCACTGGGTCACGCAAATGTCGTCAGCCATGTTTTACGACACCTCGTTTGGGCATTGCTAGCAGTCAGCTTACGGTGTCATTGACCTCCAGGTGGAAAAACTGCCTTTATTCACCTTTCCAGGTTGGTTTTTACAGTCTCCATGAAACTCCAAGTAGCTCTACGCATATTCATAGTTGAGGCAAATAGCACCAGGGTAGTGAGCTCCAATAATGATTCATAGGGAATATCATAAACCTGGTGTTATATATTTTTTAAAATTCCCATATAGCTTAGTTATTAGTTAAGATCTAAATCAATTAGCAAAATTCTTTACCTATACAACTGTAATTCGTTTTAACCTGAAGTTCAGGCTAAAAGCACACACTCAACAGGCTTCTGCAGTTTATCCCAGTCTGTTAACAAAGTTCTTGTCACTGCTGAATTTAAGGTGGGAATGGTATAAAAAATTGTGTAAGTTTTAAGAAACTGAAAGTAGTAGTAAGTAAAAACAGAACATTTCACCACATCTTTATGCCCAACTCTTTGGAGTATGTACACACATACTTGTGAATGTCTCAATACGAAGTATTTCTCATAAAAATAATCAGTACCCAGCCTCTTGTCAAGTGTTACTCTTTTATCAATGCCTCCAGTTTTCTGAAAAATCAGTGCTGTTTCCAAAGAATCAAGTCTAAATCAAGATAGAGGAATTTCATGAAGGTGGAGAGCAAAGTCAAGCATTTTAGAGCTGAAGTACTATCATGGATGAAATTATTTTCCATTTTTTCTCTTTTGCTCCGATATTAGACGAGGGTTATATTTATGAACGAATAATTTGCTATCAGTTGTTGCAGTTTCCCCTGTAGTTGTATGCTGTAAACTTTAACGCATCCAAAATCAGATTGTTCCAGCTTTAAGCTCATCATAAAAGCATTAAGCCTGTTTTGTATGAGACATGGAAGAAGTATTCAGTCACTTAAACGTCTCTCCATTCCCTTCAAACATAAAAAAGTGCAAGTGGGAAATGCTCACCTAATAGCTGGAAAAGGTCTGAAGATCCTTTCAACTGCAGGTTATAGAGATGGTTATCTGTGGGAGGACACTCCTCATTTTTTCCATATGTTCAAAATAAACTGTCTTCTGTGATTCTGAAGCTCTCTTGGCAGGAGAGGAAAAGTGTTGAAATACTGTGTTTCACAATTTTCCAGACCAAATGGTAACTTATCTAAACGATACATTACTGCATTATGCAGTACATAAGCTCACCAGTGCTCTGCAAGTTGATAATCCTTTTCATTTTTCATTACTTTATAGCTAGAGAGTATCTTGCAGAGTTATCATAAGCATTATCAGTGCAAACAGTGATATCCAGCCAAGGACCTTTGTGATTATACCATGTTTTTTGCTTGTATGGGATATTTTAGTGCAGTCACAGTACCTCATTGAAAGCAGTCCAACAGATGACAGATAATTTCCCCCTCTCTGTTTTAGTGAGCAACAGCTATTTGAAACATTTTGATATTACAACAGTGGAGGAGTCAACGGCCGCAAACTAAAATCTCTTCTTCTTATCAAAGCTTTAATTTTGATATTATTTGGAAAAAAATGATATGATTGGCATCATTTGGTGTTGGCAACACACAGAAGCTTTTGTCCTACAAGATATGTATGTGATTTTAGCCCCGAGAGAATCTTGGGAAATCACATCATCTCATTTTCACCATTTCTTTGTGAAAAAGACTCACGGTATGTACACCAATGCTCATGAATTACTCAGTACAAAATATTCCTCAAAAGAATAAACTGTCCACAATCAATTCACCTCCCAAAGTGAGCACGGGTAGCATTTTGGTATAAATCTGTTGTTTCCTTAGCAGCCAACTTGTTGTTTTTTGTGATTTAATGTGTTTTAACAATGAAAAACATTTCAAGAGCTTTTTTCTTACAAGCTGTGTTAGATCTTTTTAATGATTCACACTCTTTGCATGCTGTCTTATCACAACCAATTCAGAAGCTTCTG
Source organism: Empidonax traillii (assembly GCF_003031625.1). Lineage (NCBI taxonomy): Eukaryota > Metazoa > Chordata > Aves > Passeriformes > Tyrannidae > Empidonax > Empidonax traillii. The sequence goes on along the minus strand of NW_020955287.1, from coordinate 1,272,451 downwards.
CATAAGTGACCATGAGCTGTCTGACACTTATTGCCTTCTTTCTTTCTGCTCCAAACCAGATAATTTCTACACTAATCTGACAACCCCTCTTTCTTTTTTTTTTTTTTTTTTTTTTTTTTCCTTTGAGGGAGGGCTTTTCTTGACATTTTAATGGAACAGTATCAGTTTAGTTGTTGTCACAGTCCTGATCCATGGAGGGGTGTAACTTGAGCAAATAAAAGTATGTAAGTAAAACTTATACTAGCCTTTAAATCACAATGATTTTGTCAGCTTTGAAAACCTTGTGTACTTGGCTGACTGACCCCACAGTCTCCATACAGTACAGACAGTATTTGGTTCATGACATATACTCAAGATAAAATCACTATACATACCAAAACTTTTTCCTATGCAGATTCACTGTAGCAGCAGCTCTTTGGGTAGGTAGATGACTTTGGAAATTATTTTTGCATCCCTTCTTGCTTCTCAGTCACAGTGAAATTTATTGTTTCGCAAATTTTAAACAACATTTAGGACCCTTTGTTGTTGAAACTGTTGCACAAGTGTAGTATGTTATTTAAGATCAGGAATGCAAGACTTCATCTGAAAAAGAAGGTGTGGAAAGATCTGGGGAGATTCCTACAATGGGATCTTAATTTATGAGGGACTCATCAGAGGACCTGTCTCTACGAGAAGTGCCGGTGGAAGAGGTTATGGGCTCCATATGCATAATGAACAATGCCCAGTCATCAGGACCAGATGGTATTTACCCAACGGCTGTAGAGGAATCAAAGGATGAAATAACTGAACTGCAGCGTTTAAACTCACACTGAAAACTAGCGTGGTAGCTGAAGACTGGTAGCTGGCAAACTAAAACCAAATTTTTATTGTGTTAGCTATAAAGAACTTTGTTCGAGGGAACTTCGGGGGAACTACAGGCCAGTAATCCTGACGTCTGTGCTTGGGCAAAGCAGAAGAAACCATAATGAGTACCATAATTAATAAACATGCATAAATATGCTGTACTGTAGAAACGCCAATATGATGTTTGCAAAGGGAGGTCTATAATTGAAGTTCCATTAAAATCTTACTTATTAAATACTACTTTTATGAAGGGGTCAGCAGATGTGTAGGGATAGTCCATTGATGCAATCCACTGAATTCTTAAAAAACTTCCTGCAAGACCACAGAAGTCACTCTTAGAGAAACAGAAAAACCATGGGATAGAAGTTCCTTGTATAATTGCTTAGAAGATGGGAAGGAGAGAGTAGAAAAGGTGGTCTGTTTTCATCATGGGTTGTTATCAGTGGAGTTCTGGAAGATCTGTGCTAAAACCCTTGATCAAAATGTTTATGTGGGATCTGGAAAGGGGCTTAATAGTGAGATAACATTGAGGGCATTATTAAATTATTCAGGATAGCAAAATGATGGCTGGCTGTGAACAATTGCAGGGGATTTTACAAGACTGTGTGACCAGATGGTAAAATGGTAGATTAGGTTCCATGTAAATAAAGATAAGGTGATGCACACTGGAGAAAATTATCTGGAAATTAAATTTAAAATGCTAAAGACCAGGTTGCTATCACTTGTGAACAAGATCTTTGGCTATAATAGTTGCATGAAAAAGTCAGTCCCGTGCTCATTAGCAATCGAAAAAGCAAATTAGATGTTAGGGAGTATTAGGAAAGACATACAGAACAAACCAGTGACTATGATGGTGCCACACTGTATAGACCCATGATTTCTGTGAGCCTGGAGTAACAAGAAGGCCTGAATCCTTCCTCCATCTCTGCTGTAGAAGAGAAGCAGGTCCCACCAAGTGCAGTGAAGGTGGCTAAAGGAATGGAAGAGGTTTCCATATATTCCATGAACATGTGAGCAAGGCTTTTCAACTTGTGAAGGAAACCACCAAGGGAGAGCTGGAGCCAAAGCCTAAACAGGCCTTGGTAATAGGGCAAGGGAAAACAGACTGATTATTGCACCTCGCATCCAACCAATCTACCAAGTACTAGCTTTAAACAAAAGAGGGTGTTTTTTACTAGAGTCTTCAAATCATTTCCCTTCTTAGTCCTAGTCATGAAACCCTGTTATCCTGAAACCCAGTTACTCTGAAACCCAGCATAGCTCCTCAGATGACAACAGTGGCATGGTACGGGGATGTCACTCAGGTCTCAGCTCCTCATCTAACAACAGGCTGTTGAGCCTGGATAAAAATTCCCAGCATGATATTTCCACTTAAAACCTTCTAAGCCTTGCCAGAAAAATATGGTTTGATACTAAGCTTCAAAACAGTATCACTCATAAAGCGCCTACTGAGCCTTTTCCAAAACCATGTTATGACCTACATGTAGGAAGCCTTTTCTGTTAACACAACTGCTAGTTAATATTTTCTGATCACACCATGTTTATTTACCAGGGTTACAAATGCAAGAAACAAAGGTCTGAAGTAATTTCATGTTTAATACATAAAGTCTCAAGAAAGAAGACATTATCATGCCCCTTTTTTTTAATTTCAGATGTGTGAAGCCTTTTCTTCCTGACATTGGTTTTAGTATTTACTTAAGATAAGGAGGAACCCCATGAGGAAAAAAGGTGATTACCTGATTAACAGACGCATTCACTCTTTCACTGAATCTCCCACTTCCTCATGTGACCAGTGAATGAAATAAGTGTAGCTGGGGCACCCCAAGCCAACAAGCAAAGAAAAGGTAGCTGAGGGTACAGAGAGGACAAAGAGGAGATAGTTCTCCTGGATAAAAATACAGGAAGTAGTTCATGGGAAGAAAGACCCTCTAATAGAACTAGGGCATGAAAGCATGGCAATAGTTTTGTTTCTACACAATATGCTCATCTCTTATCTCAGGTATGATTCATACTAGCACACTGGACTCTGATGTTGCACTAATTGTAGTTTCTTTCTTTTTTTTCCTTTCCTTTTTTTTTTTTTTCATTCCTTTTTATTCCCCTTTCCAAAACAGACATTGTGAACCTTCTGGGGAAAAGACTTTATGCTCTGCTATTTAAACAGTTCCTAGCACAGAGTGTCCCTGACCCTATCACCAGGATGTGCTTTGGCAAATACAAATCAATAGGAGAGGGTAGTTGGAGATGAAATGCTGAAATCAGGCCTTGATACTCAGAAAAGATGTTTCTTCGGTATTTGTTTCTGTTATTATTAATATTCCTTTAAGTAAACAAACACATTAGTTCACCTCATTAAAATCAAAGAGAAAAATCTGAGAAATGTAGTTCAGCAGCCAAAGTCTCAAAATCCACCTTGAAATCTTATTGGCTATCTTCTCGAGGGAAGTGTAAATCTTCCTTTCCTTGGCTTTTATTTCTGAATTTGGCTCTGCTCCTGGAAATCTTTCCTGAGAGGCCTCCACTTGCTATAAATGTTGCAAAAGAAGCCTCGCTATTTGCAAAGCTGTTCTAATTATTTTTCTGATGGGCCAAGAGTTGCCTTGTGGCCATCTTGGTTCTGTACTTTTAGTGCATCGTTTGGAATCATTCTGGACATCAAGCTCTCACTGCCAGCCAAAATAACTGTGTGTCTCAGGGTCGGGCCTTTAGTCTGTCCGTGTCCCTGCAAACTCAACTGAAGATTTCCATCTGATGGTTGTGATGCAACACAGCAGATTCCTTGCTGGGAAGACAACAGGAAAAGGAGATTAAAAAAACAAATAGGAATGGAGATGAAAGGAGGCTTGGCCATAGGGACCCAGGAAGAGTGGTTGTATCTGATCATTTCCTTGTACTCTTCTTCTGGGATCCTGCTCTAAGAGGGATCCCTAATTGCACCCTAGTTTTCAAAGAAGACCCAGATGTCTACTGCACTTTTTAACAAACAATAGAAGGGTTCTG
>NW_020955287.1:1260981-1268595 GCF_003031625.1 Empidonax traillii | reverse complement strand
AGGAGAGAGAAAGGGGGCAAATAACATCATTACTTACTTTGGTTTTAGTTCAACATTTATCTTTAAACATTTTTTTCCCTCTGAATTAGTTTCAATAAAACGTGCATCGCTCGTGGAGCTCCTTCAATAAAAAAGTCACTGTTTGTTATACGATAACACTGAACAGACTCCAGGCACTCCATTTTCTTATCTAAGATATACAGTGAAGCATAACTCAAGCAAAGGGGAGAAGTTAATGCATCTGTAACACTAGGTAACAGAAGCAACAGTAGCATGTTAGTGTAGTAATAACTCTCACATGTGAAATATCTGAAGATGGGTTTTATTGAATTCAGTTTATTTAACCAGGATAAACCCTTGAGATATGGATCTCATTTACAAGACGGTGTTGGCAAGAAGGCAGATTATTACAAGCACATGTGGAAGATAAGTATAAAACAAAAAGTGAAAGACCTGTTTATATTTTTAATTAGAATCCTTTTATCACGAAAAATGTTAAGTGAAAAGGAAGGCATTAGATATAACTATTACTTGTTGATACTAACTGCAATGATCCTTCCTACTTCCTTACTTCTTAATTTTTTTTTCCTAGATATCTTAACAATGGGGGAAAAAATAAAGGTGAAATGTCCTCCCTTGCTGTACATCAGGCCTGGATAAGCCTGTTTTGTTTGGGGACCTTTCACAGGTCCCAGTGAAATGGTCCACAAGAACCCAGTAATTGTGTCAGAAGAGGGAAAAGGAGCAGTGCAGAGCTGCACAGCGGCGAGGGGGGTGGGGTGGAGAGCCCTGCAAATGGGCATGCCACCGAAATACAGTCATATCTAGGTAGTGCTGACACGCTGGGGTAAAAGCCAAGGAGAGCACAAGGTACAGTGCAAATTTCAGAATTAAAGTAGCAGAGTAAGTATTCAAAGTGGAATTTGACCAGGATTAACGCCTTTAATCTTGCTAAAAATACTACATGATCTTTCACGCGCACAGGCATTCAAAACTCAACTTCTGCATTTCACAAAAAAGGCATTAAAACTTAGGTTTATATGAATGCATTTTTTGAAACAGTTACCTTTTAAGTGACCTCTAAACTGGTACAGACCACATTAAAGTTATATGTGGTATGCTGGCACTCAAGGTTGCAAGGTGATGGAGTGCTTTTCTTTTCATAAGGCAATTTTGCTTGATAATCAAATGTCTCTGGTAGGTAAATAAAAAACCTCTCTCCTCTGTTAGAGGAGTTATTATGTTGTGTTTACAATGTATTCTTTTGGTCTGTAGTTAACATACTTTAAATACTCTTAAAGGTAAATGGCTGCCTTCCAGCCAGTGACATTTTCAGGCTATCAAATTGCATATTTTGCTCAGAAGTGTGATACTGAGTCTGCTGCTCTGCTTTCCCTCTGCACTGCAGGTTTCCCCCTCCTTGTACAGAGAGCTCCAAAAAGCACAGTCAAGTGTCTTTTTCATTTCTGGGACAGAAAGAAGACCAGGCTTGTCCAGCCATGCTGGGGTTTGGCAACAATATAACAGGACATGACAGTATTATGAAAGAATATGGACCAATGAAAAACAAACAAATATGGAAAGAATATGGAGCAATGAAAAACAAACAAACAAACAAACAAAGCCTTGTCTGAATGGGAGCCTCCAAGATTTGCTGATGAATATTCACCTAAGCAGTAGGATGCTCTGCTGGGGCCTCCATAGCAAAACTGATTCTTTTTGCTTTGTAGGATGATCACAATGGAAACTACCACTTGGGTTACCACTGCAAAAGCCTTTACAGGATACAAGGGTTTCATGGGCCATACTTTGGTAATTTATTTTATACAGCAACAGCAGCAGTAGAAACTCAGACCCCTGACTTGTCTGTTGGGATTTGCCCTGGTTTTCTCCCGCTTGCAGGAGAGGTATAATTGTGGGTGTCTAATGTACAGGGTGTGCTGGTTGCCTCCACAGGTGTCCTCTATAGTCTCCCTTTTATCTGAGTTCTTCTGTGTACTTGAATCCTGGAGGGGTCAAGTTTCATGTCTTGCCAGTGGTGGAGTGGTTGTGAAGAGCTCCCCAGTGCTCCCAGCTCCTCAATATTTAGAAATTTTCTTGCCATTGATTTGCACATCATGCTCCCTTCCAGTCACTGCCTCCATTTGATGTCAGAGCAAAATGTTACCCAGGGGTATATGCTTGACTCAATTTGCTTTGGCTGTATTCACACCTTTGTGTATTTGTTTACCATTTGAGCAGTGACATTTATTGGCATAAATGTGCTATGGAATGCCAATTCGGGGAGGAGTGTCAATATTTGCGCTGAAGAACAACCAGACCCAGTTCAAAAACATACTTACTAACTTTAAGTACCTGGATGTGTCTCATTGACTTTGCTGAATGAAACCTGGAAACACAAGCAATGCCATGAACTTTCACTCACCAATTAAGACAAATTGGTCATTGCCCAGTCTGTGTTAAGACTGTTCAGGATCTATCCTCACTGTACTGAGTCTGAAGAGATAAAACACATGCCAGGGATTTGCACACATTTGGGAAAAACATAGCTCTATCACATCTGCATGGAAAAAGGAGGTGGCAATGTGGTTGGTATGAGTAGCTGTTGCAGTGTTAAGTCTCTGCAAAGGCTGTAGTAAAAAGAGAGTCTGAAAAGAATGTGACTGTCAGGAATATGCTAGAAATAATGTTGAAAAGTCATGCTTGAGGAGTCATACAACATACTAGGTCTTCACAGGTGTATGGGTAAAACAGATCAGAACTTTCAGGACAAATCCATGGGGTTTTTGTAATCTATAGTTTTCTAAACATATCCACTTCAGTGAATTTTGGCTGCAGAAGTCATGGGGACCTTGTAGTCCTTGCTGTAAGTAGATTGTGGTTTTTTTCTGGTACTTACTATGTGAACGATAACATCTGAGGGGAAATATGCTTGACTGAGTCTCCTGTCCTGTAAGAACAGCTCTAAGGAAATAATATGAGGCTCAAGGCTGGGACCATTATGTCAAATTAAGCCACAACAGTAAAGAGTTAGTATAGGAGCACCACAAGTTCCTACCTTAATGTTGCCTAACTTTTCCCATTAAAAGAAACTCCAATAATTTTTCTTTTACAGAGATTTGTCAGGGTTCAGATCTGCAGTTAGGAAGGAGCTGCTTGCTGTCTCTGAAAATAAAATAAAATTGCTCAGAGTTGCCTGGGCCTTGTAATGTAAAAAACCAAATCCATTATTTGTATTTTATTATATTTTATTGTAGAGTTTGTCTGAATGTAATACTGAGCATGCAATACTGGCTGAGCACACCCCAGCCCCTTCAAAGACTCTGCCAAAGGAATGGGCTGGCCAGACCTCCTTAATGAGGACAAATCCTGAAGAAACTGGGTGGGGAGACTGACATATCTGCCCCCAGAAATACCAGTGTAATTTCCTAAGTGTGATGAACTGGGGCTCAGGTGGTGCTTTAAATTATTCCTGGAGACCGAGAAGATCCTGATCCAACCCAATGACATCCTTTGCTGAATTCACCCTCAAATACCGACTATCCCTAAATTCTGCCTCTGGCAAGGTTTTACAGCCACGTTGCTGGAATCAGGCACCACAACTCAAAAGGGCCCATTAAGTGGCTGCAGTGACTTCAAACCATGGTTTGGTTACATGAAGTCCCACCCCTGTAGAGGCTTCTCCAAGGACGACAACCTGCCCAGACTCAGTTTGCCTCTTGTTTTGGACATGGCTGAATCATATTCTCCATCTTGTTTTCCAGCTGAAAAGAAGCTTGCTTGCTGCTTCATGAAATACAACATTGCCCTTCTCTTCTCCCCCTAGAGATGAGCATGTAGCATTGAATATCATGTAGTTCAAATTTACCCTTATGGCCAAGTTCAACAAAGGAGTGGCCAGAAATTTTAATCAGATATTTAATCTTTCAACCATGTAAGTGAGATTTTGTGTTTACAGTGGCGGTTGGCCAGCTTAATCTCAGAGAAAAAAGATTGTTAGTAGTGTCCTTGAAGCTGGGGAAGCAGAGAGCAGCGACTCCACTGAGCAGGTCTGCCTGACCTACGACTGAAAGGCAGCTGTAATCACCACATCAGTACCCCCAGCACTGTGTGCTTTTTAAGCATTGGAGAGCCAATGAAGTTATTACTGTCTTTGGAATATTGCTAGTAACTGCTACGTATGTTCAATATTTTTCTAGTTAGTAAAGAAAAGAACCAAGCCTTGGTGACAGGAGGACACAGCAGATGAAATTCTGACACTCGGCTTCTGAATTTGCCAAATCCTGGAGCACTGGGCAGCATCTTCACAGATCAAATGCTAGTACTGAAGTTAATAAATCTTCCTATTTCAATAGTGACTTGTACAGATGCCTTGCACAGATGCATGTCTAAGTGTAGTCAAATGCACATGATTCATTCCCCTATTTGTAAGGATTTCACCTGTTGCCCAAAGGAGTAGAGATGAACAAGTTGGTTCTCATAGTGTTATCCCTGGACAGCATGTTGCAAAGTAGAATATGTGAAGCACTTTTCAGTTATACTTGGTGATCCCCTTCATGACTGGAAGCTAGAGGTCCAGTATTCTGACAATGATTTTGCTGTGTATAGTCACTGATGGTTTATTTTCAAAATATTCTTATTTTATGGCCAAGGGCTGAATGCTTTAGAAGTCTGGGAGCATTTGGTTGTTACCAGGACCTAGGTGGGGTGACGTAGTACCATCTTCTGATTTCCCCTAGGTACAAACCTGAGCTCTCTGGAGCTCCTAAGAAATCCCAGATTAGGCTAGGAACCTTGACTTCAGACTTCTTATGCAGAAACGCAAAACCCTTTGGGGGGAAAAAAAGCCTAATTCCTCAGTGCAGATGTGTTTGCAATCAGGGATTCATGTCAGCCCATCAGTATTCTCAGTGGTGAAACAGCACTTTGGAGGCATTATAGTTCTGTACAAAGAGTCTAAAAATTATTTACCTTGGCTATTTGCCGGGCATTTTTCTGATGGCCATATGAGAATTGGATGCTAGGAGATATGTCTGGATTGTTTATACTTCGCTGGAGTCTGAAGAGGCTATACCACTGTGTACCAGGGTCAAGTTTTCAGTTCCTTGTTGAACTCTCTGACTCTTCATTGGAAATGTAGACAAATTCTGCCCGCGATAGTGATAGTTTGAAGGAAAGGTGTGTATATAGTTCTTGTCTTACAGACTGACACAACCTTCATGACTTCTAAGTAAAACATACCAGTTTGTGGCCTTCCAAAATGTAAATGCTTCCTATGACTGTGATTGCTACAGTTTAATTGCAGTTGTTGTTCACATGACTTAATATGATTAATGTCATAACTGTGGACATTCCTTAATTCTTTACCTTGACAGTGGAACAACACTTGTGACAAAGTGCAGGTTAGGGCATAATGGATCTACCTTTTTTTTTACAGAATTACCTAAGAGTGTTTACTAAGATTTCAGCCTTGGCATTCACTTGTTGGATGGTCTGCTGATAGTCTTATTGGATAACTTTATTAATCTTTATTTCCAATGGGATATCTCAATTTCATTCTAGAACAGTGAGGAATGTTACTTCTGAAATAAGCTATGTTAGCACATCTGCTGTATAAAAAAATAGACATCCAAAGGGGAGAAAGAAGTATAAAACACATAATGACTGTAGGCACACCATAGATCAGAATAGATGTCCTTTTGCTCAGGTCAGTATCTGAAGGGAAGATGAAACACAGCCTGTACATTTATATGAAACAGGGATATTAATTATCATGAGAGATGGCACAATTTGGTTTGAGGCCAAGACACTAAAGTGAAACCACTTTAGTGGCATTGATGGTCAATCTCTCCTTGTCAATAGATGGAAAACAGCCATCCATTTTCATCCTCCTGGATCTTTCTTCAATATTTTACACTGTTGAGCTGAAGATACTCGTATTTCACTTGAGAGTGTTAACAGGGGACCAGTCTAATGTACTAAATGGCCAGGTCCCTCTTGAAGGGATGTCAGTGACCACTAGAGGTAGAAAGCCATGCTGTTTCTGCTGTTGGAAGACAACAGTACTTATCAAGTCCCCAAAGGATCAATTCTCTCTTTTCTGCTGTTCAATATCCCCTGCCAGTCTGATAACATGCACTCTGAGCACACTCAGATGGTTCTGATTCACCTTCTTATTGTACAGTCCAGCTGTTTGGCTAATGTGACCAAAGTGACTTTATCTGGATGAGAGCAATACATTAAAGCTATTTACTGAAAGTTAAAGCCAGTCATGATCCAGAATATACTGACAGAAGAAAGTTTTTTTGAAGAGCTGGAATGAGATGTTCTCCTCTTGCTGGGAAACATCAACCAGAGCTGGTCAACCACTCACGAGGACTAAGGGTGCTCTTTTCAGAACCATAGGGACCACTAAACTGAAAGATACCAACTTGATTTGACTGCAAGAGAGAAGCACACAGCATTCTTGACCATCACAGTAGTTTTAGCTATCTCTGCCAGCATTTAACTGCCCTTGCCAGTTGAAAATTTTCATTTTATCTTTGAAAAATATCACACACTGCAGTTTCAGCTCATATTTTCTCATTCTATCTCCAGTGGACTAAAAGGACTTTAATTTTTACTCTTTTCTTTGCAGCTGCATTTTATGTATTTGAAAAGTATTATCAATCTTCCCTCTGGATAAACATGCCCATCTTTTTGTCATTTTTTCCCTATAAGTCATGTTGTCTAAACCTCTGGTTATTCATGACTTTTCTCAGTTTGTTCAAGTCTTTTATGAAATGTTTGTTCAATATGGGCACAGTTCCTTAGCAGATGCTTTCTAGGTGCTGAGTAGAGTGGAAGGACTTCTTTGAGTCTTAAATAAAACATTTTTTTAAAAAATCCCCACAATTTAGATGATTTTTTTTTTGCATTAGTATCATAAAATTGACTCACCCTCAATGTGTGGTCCCCACATTCTCTAGTTCATTTTTGGAAGAACTGTTGCCTATTCAGTTCTTCCCCGCACTTGCATTTTGACAGCTGAGAATGTCTTTCTAGCTATAGTACTTTACTCTAGTCCTTATTGATAATATTATTTTAAATACTGTTTCTTCAGTGTGTAAAGATCTTTTGAATTCTAATCTAGCCTCCCAAATGTTTCCAGCCTCATCCAAGCAGTCAGAAATCCTCTCTGATATTTTCCAAATTTTTAATAAAAATGTGGACCCAAGATGGGGACCCCCTGTGGAACTGCAGTCAAAAAAACTTTCCAGTCTGGCAATAATCTACCTCCATCTACTTGCAATGACCTATTTTCCAGCTACAGTTTTCCAAGAGGCTGAGTACCTGCCTTACAACAGTTCTGGCTAGTTCACATTTTCTTAAAATTTCCTTAGGAAACTGTCACATGAGACAGTGTCTAAAGCCTTGCTAGCACCCAGATAAGTGACATCAACTCACAAAGATCCATATCCTGTTAGAGAGGAAAATTAGGTTAGGCTTAAGAGAGCTAGTGTTTTACAAACCCATGTTCTTGTGCAGCTGTTATCGACTACCTAGTTTGTAGGTAGTAGTTTGATTGTCATCTGATCTTCTCGCTATATATATGGCTACACCATACTAGATATG
>NW_020955287.1:1258480-1260715 GCF_003031625.1 Empidonax traillii | reverse complement strand
CATCAACTCACAAAGATCCATATCCTGTTAGAGAGGAAAATTAGGTTAGGCTTAAGAGAGCTAGTGTTTTACAAACCCATGTTCTTGTGCAGCTGTTATCGACTACCTAGTTTGTAGGTAGTAGTTTGATTGTCATCTGATCTTCTCGCTATATATATGGCTACACCATACTAGATATGTATATTATTATAATTCATTATTTTTCTGGACAGAAAAATAAAGAAGTTATGTCATGGTTCATGGACTTCTCCATATTAAAAAGAAAGAAAGAAGGAAAAAGTACTATATTCACTCTTTGCTAGTACTCTAAAATTTCTTTCATCTATCTGGATTTTTCAGGTCACTGAGACTGAGTCTAAATTTTTTTGAGTGAATCTCATCAGATGAAACCAATTTTATAATATCTAACTTCATAACAGGTAACAATATGGCATTTTCCTCTTTACCCCTGACTAATGGTGTACTAAAAACCTTTGACCAATGAGTTCTATGCTGGTGGTGTTAACCGCATTCAGCATTTGTTCACAGTTCTTTGCAGTGAAGACTGAAATTAAAAAAAAAATAAACAAAACCAAACAAAAAAACCCAAACAAGCAAACGAAAAAAAACCACAAAAAAACCTCACCCCAAGAAAACCCAAAAAACCCCCCCAAAAAAACTGAAACAAAACAAATTAGATCAATGTACTTGCAGAATGATGTCTCATTAGTATTTTACATGGCTTGGAAGTTGTGCTTTGCCTTAATATTTTTGATTTTCTCTCTGTGGCAGTGAAGCTCCTTATAGATATCCTCAGTAATGTGCCACGTAATTTACTTTCTTTTTTCTTCTTGTATATAGAGTTATTGAAGAGGTTTAGCAAGAGTAATGACCAGTTCTGTCTGGAGCTGGTCAAGATATTTTCTCCCACTCTGACAATCGTTGGTCTGGCTCCAGTAATTCATGCCTGTGCCATTTCCTGGCCAGGCTACAGCAATGTAGAAAGCCTTCAGTGAATCAGAAACTGGTCCTGTGTATGCAGAAACTGGTCCTGCATTTTCTCAACAACTGAGGCTATTCCAGATTTGTCATATTTGTCCTCTACTCCTTTGAATGTCATCCCATCAGGATTTGAATAAAGTTTATGATCTTAACTAACTCCATCTCCTCTTGGCCTGTGTGAAGAATCTAAAAGGCTTGCATTTAGACCTTCGGACAAGAGCCGTGGTCAAATGTCCTTTACTCTAACAGAACCCTTGATGAGAAAGGGAAAACTGTCTTTACAGAAAGCAGGGACTTTTCAGGCCTTGAGCAGTATCAGGGAATTAAATGACCTCTTCAAAGTCTGATCTTACTGCTCTACACTGTTGGTACCAGTGACACTTTGTGTATTGCTTTTGTGTTTGTGTCTTTTTCTCTATTACCTTCCCCTGAATATTTTCTGTTGCTGAAAGAGGAAGATGTTTCTTAACGTATCACTACAAGAAGCTCAGATACTCCCATGACAAATGTAACCTTGGAACCTGTACAGAATCAAATAGGATAAATAAACCTTAGCCCCAGCATTTTAGTATGAGTATGACTTCGTTTTGTTACTTAAAGCAATTATCACATTGTGAATAATTTTGGGAAAGCGAAAAAATTCTCAGATTATTAGTTTGATCTTGGTACTTTGCCACAAGACTGATGGGAACTCAAGGGGCATGTTCTGGGAATGGGAATGGTGGACAGGCGTAGGAGGACATTATGAGGAATCAAGGTTTTATCGGGTGAAAAGACAGAGATTAGGATCAGAGGTTTAAGACACATAATGAACCTCAGACATGTTTCAAATTTTTTTTTTTTTGTTATCAAAATGACAAGAGTACCTAGAGCATCACTGTGTGACTGGCAAAATCTTCAGACTTTTGCAACAGGGCTTGTGCAGAGGGCTACTGCAGACCCTTACTGGCTGCTGAGCCTGCAATGATCCAGCTGCCTGAGATGCTGAAGAAAAGCACATATAACATCGCTGCCATTCTCAAATGTGTATTAGCAGCTACAAAGCCCAGCCAGAAGCCTGGCCAGCCAGCTCCATGTGGGTGACAGCCCTGAAGACCACTGGCACCTTGGGGAGTGGAATGAACTCACAGTGTCAGACAAACTGCACACCATGTTGTCAAGATCTTGCATAGTGTCCTCCAAGCTGGCACTTCTATCTGAAGACCTCCCCAGAAAAAAGGGAGAACTAATAGTGGGGAGGATGAGCAAACATCA
>NW_020955287.1:1225818-1258177 GCF_003031625.1 Empidonax traillii | reverse complement strand
GTGGGTGACAGCCCTGAAGACCACTGGCACCTTGGGGAGTGGAATGAACTCACAGTGTCAGACAAACTGCACACCATGTTGTCAAGATCTTGCATAGTGTCCTCCAAGCTGGCACTTCTATCTGAAGACCTCCCCAGAAAAAAGGGAGAACTAATAGTGGGGAGGATGAGCAAACATCATAGGGAACTTTTCCCTAGCACAATGCCTGTCATTTGATTCAGTTGCTCTATGACTAGTAACATCTTCCTTGTTTTCATTGCTGACAGACAAAAGACCAACAGCTCCAAAGATTTTCAGGGCATTTTTTTTGAGACTAACCCGGACACAGGACCCAAGTAATCATCCTTAGAGGTTTACGTCATCCTCTGGTGTTCTGCCCATCAAAATAGAGCCTGCTTCAAAGAAATGACATAGCCCCCTCGATGGCAAAGTGCACGCACTGGGAGAGAGCTCTTGGATTTCTGACTGCTTCACAACACAAGTCCTTGCCTCAAAGAAATTCAAGTTTACCAGAAGCCCTTCAATTATTTTTTGTTTCACTTTCCCAGTGCCCAGCAGATTAGAACACAGCTTGGCAATGTCACTAGAAGAAAGAGAGAGAGAAAAGAAAACAACAAAAAAACAGCTGCCAATGTTTCAAGTGCAAACACTATTGGAAGGGTTTGTGAAACTTGCCATAAAAGTACTTCAGACAGAAATGTTCTTTTCTTTGTATGATTTTTGGAAAGTTTCAAATTTCAACTGGTACTACACACAAAACCAACAGGTCTATGCAAATACATCTGAGTTAAGATTGATAGGTGTGGAAAGCTTACAAGACACCATCAGAGCCAATAGATCTCTGGTGTTTGTGTGCAAATGGAAGAACACCTGCTCTTGCTTGACAGAGAAAAAGGTCTCTTACAGTAAAATGAAAACAAGGAATCAGTCTTCTAGTATCTCATCCTGTGTGGGACTTGATCAAGGCATAGTCATGACTCCCTGCTTCATTGACAGGATGAGAAGGGAATGTGTGGGTTGCTCGGTTTATTCCCTTGCTGCTGGCTGTAGGCATGAGATTAACTTTCATGGGACACTCATGATTTAACAGAAAATGGCAGTAGGCATCATGATATTTCTAACTTCAAATTGTGACATTCTCTTAAACATCAGGAGATTTTAAAGTACTGTTAGAATGGGCATGTGCCCATGCACCCTGATGCAGTAGCCAACAGGCACATCCTTTCAAGATTTCCATTGCAAACTTGAAGATGGAAGAGTTGAGATTGTCATGTAATTACTTGTTTCTGTGAGCCACAGCTGTGAGAACTAAAACCAGGATCTAATTGGAGTTTTTATTTAACTGGAAGAATAGACAGCACTGGCACTTCAAGTTTGCAGTAATGTTTATACCTGCCCTATCTTGATATAATACACAAAGGTATTTAAATCTATTAATTTCTATATACTTCTTACTAACTGCTCTTCTTCTAAAGCTCATTGTAAAACTTAAATGCATGGAAACATCTATGTTCAAACAGGCAAGGTTATTAGCTCTTTTCTGTTGTTCTTTCTTAACAATAACTATTTGCATCAAGTGGCTATAAAATTATGTCCTATGTGTAACATCGTGCCTATGGCTTGGAGGTGATTTGTGGCTTAAGAAAGACCAGCAGAAGGACTGTGTGAGGTTGTTTTGAAATCTCCTCTGGAGTTTCAGGAGAGGAACATCCAAGTGACACTTGTTCAAGCGCAGTTGTATGTGATTACATCTGTTCTTCAATGTATTCTAGTAGTTTCCAGACAGAAACGTGTATCCATGTCTGCTTGGGCTCCAAGCTGATAATTTCCTTCTATTTCTATTCTGGCTCCGTGTCTCCATCATCCCCCACCCCTTGTTCCTGCCCATCTGTAAAACTCATAAAGCCAGATTTAAACACAGCCATGTACGTAGGCAAATGATGATTTGGAATTGCTTGAAGGAAGGGACGTGCTTCATGACTCAAGTGTTTTTGTTGTTCTCAGCAGAAAACAGTGACAAAGAGAATCCTACACATGGAAAAAAGCTGCCAGCTTTTCCACAGAAAATCCCAATCTCTTGTGTTATCACCTTTAGAACAAAATGTAGAAAACCCTAGGGAGGTTTCCCCTCAGTGTGTTGACTGAGTCATATTTAAAAATTAAAGTCTACAAGCAAAGCCTGAATTCGTAGGAGGTTAGTGAGCTTTCAGTCAAAATGGGGTACACAGTGCAGTCTGTAGTACAGTGAACTTAACAAATATCACATAAAGCCGTCGGATCTTCAGTAAACACTAAGTTGTTCTGCTGAATAGAACCTGCTACGGCCCAGTCATTTTTTCTTTCCCATTGGAATTCCATGAAGTTACAGAAAAAAATCACAAAGAATATCCTTGGTGAATATCCTTTGCAGGTACCTATTTCAAAGTTGGGTGCCTTGGACAGGTGCTACCCTACACTGCAAATGAAAATACAGCACCTAAAAGAAGACCTTTGTGAGGAAGTACAGTCGACTAGGGATGCAGGGCTATGCAAGTCACTTAGCTTTCCAATTCAAATTTCTTCACATATATACCTGGGAAGATAGGGGATGGATGAATTCCATCCTAATTTATTCATCTATACTTACAGTATTTATTACCAGTGTGAAATCTGAGTTGTAATGCAGCTTTTCTGGGAATATCCAAAGGAATTCTTCCCTATCTATGCAAATGACTGAATTACTTGTTCACTCCAGCAAGACTGAGACCAAATCATCATGGGAGGGGGAAGAAAATTATTGTCAGGAGAAAAAGTCTGTAGCTGGAGAAATGGAAACAAGATAAACTTTCATTTGATATTTAATGAAACATCTGTTGGTGAATATTTTAATAATCTTTTATTTATATAACCAGTGAGGGACCTAAATTAGAAGGAATATCTAGCTACTTTCATAGTATAGAGGTGAGGAGAAAAAAAGGGATACTTGCTCAGTGGTTATGGAGTTGGCCTCCATAACCCCAGGAAGTAAAATCAGGGTTCAGTGCTTGATACAAGAAATACTCAACATAAAAATGCCTAAATATCCAGAGTGATTGATCAAAAAATGGTTCTACTGCTATTGCCACTGCTATCACAATTTCTAAAAAAGGCCCTCATCTTTCAGATTAACAGGATCTTCCCTTTTAAACCATGGTTTAAAGTCTCAAAATGTGTAGAGTTTAAATCAAAGTAATTTTCTGAGTATTTTTCCTAGCTAGCTGAGGTGGCTCCAGAACTGAGGTGCTTAACCCTCTACATGCCTCATACAGATGCTGTACGGGTTTAACTTTGGGCAACAGATCCTCCCAGAATATATCTATGCAGCAGGATGCCTGAAAAGTCAGTGGATTCACAGCCACAAGCCTAGGCACCAGCCACCTAGTTGGTGTTTCCCAGCAGGGATCTTAGATTCATGGCATTTGACTATTCAGCAGTAAATACAGGTCTTGTGTTTCACAGTTACTGCTGTGAGTCCTGTCCCTTGATTAGATGCTGTTCATCTTGTCACAGCTTCAAGGTGGTAAAGGGTCATCTGCAGATTCTGGGGCGAACGAGAGCAGGGAAATGCAGCCTATAACCACAACCATGTTTGGGGTTTTTTAAACTATTCTGTTTTGAGTAGCTTAATCCTCACCAAGAGCTTTGGAAACACAGCATAATTACCCATCATCTTCCTCACAGTCAGTGTTGTACCTACCAGCTACACCAGCCATCACCAGGCTGAGATGTACGTGTAAAGCATATGGTGGGAGGATCAAGCAGTAAGATGCAGTTTTAAATCCTTGTGAAGAGGAAAGGTAAGTTGTGGCTGTTCACATTCCTGTGACACTCTGTGAGTTTGTAGGTGGCTTTCTGATACAACCTGATACAACAGCAGCTCTTTGCAGATAATAAAGCAAGCCATCTGGTGGGAGACATTCAGGAGATCTTGAAAGACTGTGCAAGGAGCACATTTGCTGATACTATTACAAATATCAACTCATTTTCCCCTCTTTCCTACTAGCAATCAGGTTGGCAGATCAACTCTTTCTGGGTGAACTGGTGTGGGTTCAGGCTTCAGGACCACGTCTGTCACTGATAATTTCTGCTCTCAATATTTTTGTGAGCTTCATAATGGAGATGGACAACCTTGCCTAATCTAGTCAGGTAGAGTTTGCTTCATCTTTTGTGGTTTCCAATAGGACCTCAGTGATTCACAGGGGAATAACCACATAAAAAGTGAGTCTGAAGGCAATGGCCCCCCCATAATTTCCCAGTCAGGGAAACCTCCTTAGAGTTAGTGGATGATGAAATGCTTTCAGTTGTGCATGCTGGGATTACAGAGAAACTAATTATGTAGATATGAGGGAATACCGTGCTGTATGGGAAAAAGTGTGTTGCCCAAAGGAAAGCTCAGATAGTGCCTTCACGCCTGCCACCCGTGGCTACTCGTCTCCTCAGGCAAAAAGTGAACTTGCTGTTGACAACAGTGCAACCTGGAAATTAACATCTGTCCTGATAAAGCCTTGCAACCTGGATGTTAACATCTGTCCTGCCAAAGCCTAAGGATATAGTCACCCCAGCCAGGACACCAAAATTCGCAGCCTAGTGGGAAGTATCTGCCTCCTGCATGAGAAAGCTGCTTACTTCCACGGGGGGCAGGGGAGAAGGGATGGGAAAAGAGCCTCGGGGGAGCTGAAAATAATAAATAACCATTTGAGCTGTTGCAGCAACAGCAGAATAGAATCGGGGAGGGGAGTCGGGCCGGGGGGCGGGGGGGTGGTTTACAACCAAGCGCCTGGTTTCCAGCGGCCGCCTGTCTCCCTGTCCCCAGGGCTCACGGGGAACACGGTGTCCGTGGGGGCTCGGGCGATGCCGGGGGGTCTGGGCGAGCGGCCGCCAGCTCCGCGCCGCTCCTTGTTGTTGTTGGTCCGGGGCAGGAACTTGGCAGGGGCGCGCAGCCGGTCCCCGCTCCGGGTCCCACAGGCAGGAAAAGTCTCCCAGCCTGCGGAGGAGACAGCCTGGCTGAAAGAGCCCCGCCAGCTCTGCTGCAGATAAGTTAATGTACACAGAAGGGACGTAAATTACCACGACCCTCCGCAGCAGGACATTGGCCAGGGCCTGTCAGGAGGAGGACAAGCGCCGGCGAGCTCCGCGCCTCGCTGACATTTACCTCCAGATAGAGCCGCCGCTGCCCGCCGAGGAAGGACCTGGTGGAGCCAGGGCTTCCTTGAAAACAGCTGCCTGTCCTGACACCTACAAACTAATGCGGTTTTAATCAGGGGAATTAACGGAGGGCGGTGCACTGTTTTCCCAAACGATTTGCATGGGGACCGCAGCCTTTTCCCCCCTCTCCCCTCCTCCGCCTCCTCTGTGGCTCCACTGCCATTTCCCTTATGTTTCTTTATCTAAGCTGATTCTTTTTCCTGCCCCCCCTCCGGGGAGCCAGACGTGCCTTCATCTCCACCCCCTGAGCCCTGAGGACGCTCACCTCCCTGTTTACACACTGACATCACACTGCAGCCTCCCTCCACCCCAGAAATAACCCCTGGGAATAAAGAAAACAGGAAAAGGCCACTGCTGTTGCCTCCTTTGCAACTACGACCACTTCACCTCCTTCAGTGACTGTACCCATATGGAGCAATGCACGGGGCAGTGGGACCCTGGAGGATCCTCTCTCCTTTCCCGTGTCACTGTTACGACAATGAAGTCACACAAGATGCCTGACTGACAGGCTCTGCTTAGCAGATGTGTGGAGCTGAGATAGGATGACTGCATCCAGATACCTGAAGCAGCCAGTGGAAGGGCCAAGGCTGGACACCAATCTTCCAGGCTTCTACTTCAGCTATTACACCATGCTTCTCCATATAAATATGTTTCCCTCTCTTTCCTTCCTTGTATTTCGTGTCCTTCACAAAGAGATGTAGTTAAACTTAAAGCCAGGTATACTGAATGGACAATGGGAACAGCAATGGGAAAATGTCTGTGAGGTCACCCTCAGTTATTCCAAATAGCATCTTTTAATCCACACACAGCCCATTAATTTCAGCAGGACTCTTTGTGTGGTAAGCTCCTACTCGAGATGTGTGTGGGAGGCTCATTTGGGCCCATGGAGATTTCATTATTATTGTAAGCAACAGCATTAGAAGGCTCCAGGGGACAGCGCTTTTCTTTCCTCTTAGGGAAAACCCGGCTTCATCAGGCTGACTTCTGTGTCTTAACACACTGCTTGCCCTTGCTTCCATGAGCTCTGCTCTCTTGTGTTTGCAATTTACTCTGTCTGGACACCTGGCAGCAGCCCATTACCACGGCTGAGCTCACTAGAACTATGCTGGATTGTTTATATTGCATAAGTGTCCCTAAACACATAAGTTAATTTCCCTAGCTTTGGAAAGGCCGTTGCATTTCAGCAAGGAATGGGTAATTTTATGGAGGCCACAGAGCAGGTGCTGTGCCCAGAAGGACCTTTTTATTCTTCAGTTTCCCCCGGAGATGCTGGGTGCAGTGTGATGTCTGGGACCAGATCTGTCTTAATCTGTTATGATTTATTCAGTTGGTTTCACAAGCATGTCTGGATATGGAGTAGGAGAGAGAGAGCACAGAGGGCTCTTGCCCAAAGCCTTTATAACCTTAGAGACAACAAATATGTACAAAGGTCACACAAAACCATTGTTCTTCAGATAACTAGATTTTCTTAAAAATATATCTTTACTGTGGATAGGATTTTGAGTGGCTTCCCGTAAGTAGTACCATTCCTATCCACCTTTTGAAATGCAGAGTCTGTCAGTGATCATATCATGGCTGTGTCCTAAGGGGTGACCTGGGAACATCACTGGGACATCCATTTCTCCAGAGCACAAGAAGGTGCAGTCTCTCCCACTCTGCCACCGCAGTCTGGCTAACACAGCAAATCTCTTCATGACACAGCATGGGACACAGACTCTCCAAGCTAAAGCAATACCCTTTGTTGTGGCCCTCTGCCATTGCCTCTTCCTTTCTGGTAAGGGGTGACAGGAGAGCTTCAGCCCTCCGAAAGAACTCTGCTTCTGTTTGCCTCCCAAAAGAACTATGAAGAACAACAAAAATTATCTGAGGAAGGCTAATGGCAAATAATACACAGTGGAACTCAGGTTGCTAGCACTTTACTATATGACTAGATTTGGGATACCCTGGGAAGAAAGGAGCTGTGTAAGTAGCATTGATAGTACAATGAAGGTGATGTGCCTACCATTCTGAGTCAAAATACCCTCTAGACTGGTTACTACTTGCTATGTGTATCTTCATAGATTGAGAAAAGTTATGGCTTTCAAGTAAGGAACCAGTGAGATTCTTTTTCCTATAAATGTGGTGCCCTGTGAACCAGAAGATGATATCTCTTGGGAAAGAAGAGTGCTCTAGTAACAAAGTGGACATGCACTTCCTTTTTTTGGTCTGGTTTTTTTGTTTGTTTGTTTTGTTTTGTTTTTAATGTTTGTTTGTTTGTTTGGGGGGGTTGGGTTTTGGTTGGTTGGTTTTTGTTTTGGTTTGGTTTTGTTTTGTTGTGTGAGGTTTGGTTTTGTTTGGTTTGGTTTGTTGGGGCTTTTTTCTGCATTGTAAATAAAAGGAAAACTGACACTAAGACAAAGAAGTAGGTTGATAACCAAGTATACATTTAGCAGGGAGAAATTATCTCTCTTCCCTTCCAACCTACACATTCTGGACAAGGGATAGAATTTCATCCTTGGACTTGATGAAATTATGCCAGCATCACATATTACAATGGCTTTTCCACAGTTCTTACAGGGTCAAAGTATGACCAGTGGGTAAGGGTTTGGTTATGGCAACAACCTTTCTGCTCAGGAGAAGATAAAGGTAGGTCCCCATGGGAGTCCAGAAGTGCAACATTGCCAGATGACCACATCCAAATAACCTCCTGCCTCCAGGAACTGTTCACCATCCATCCCTGCTAAAGAGAAGGGGCTAGGGTCTGTTTTCTGATGTGTTCCTTCAGTTCTTAGATGACAGAGGAATATCTACCGCCCTTCTGCAAGACAAAGAAACAAATAATATCAACAGCCATTCTGTGTGTGTGTGTGTGTGCCAAAGACAGGACTCTCCAGTGCCTCCTTCTCTCCATCTGAAGATGTGGTTTCTCCAGAGCACCAGCATATGTCTGCTGCGGCACTGGCAGGCTCTGCAGGCTGATGCATGTTTTCATCTCTTCCTGCACAGAATGCCCCCAGTGTTTTCTTCCAAAATACATCCATGTTCCTGGCACTGGAAATCTTTTATCTTTATGTGTTGTTTTGAGCACACCCACTGCTTCCTGACTAAAAGCAGTTATAGCATAGACAGAGATTTACTGACATCAGATAGTGGTTTTCTGAAAGCTGCTTTAAGCCAGATTGTTCTTTTGGTGGACATGACACAACTGGGCTTCATTTGGATGGAAAATAAAGATCAGTTTTGCCAAAGAGAACATGTTTGGAGTAGGAAACTAAACTATGAATGAATGTATCTTGAATGCTGAGAGGCTAATGGGAAAGACTGGAGTAATTGCGATTCCAGCAAATGCTGGTTTTGATTCCAGAGGGACTAAAATCTGACTCTAATTTGGGTCAAAATGCCTAGCTTCATGGCAGGTGCTGGCGACTTCAAACCAGGACCATAGCCACACAAAACCCATGCAGAAATGGCTTTCTCAGTCCATCTGGAACATCAGAAGCAAGGAGGAGGACAGATAGTACAGAATAAGTCCCTTTTTGAGCACAGCTCCCACAACTGTTTCACCCTTTCTCCCGTGCTCAGTCAGTGGCTGGCCCCAGCAGAGGACCATCCCCCTCCATGCTGCAGCCCAGCAGGACTCCTGCAGACTGGAGAATCCAGCCTCACATTTTTTTGTGGTCTGTTGCTGTGTTCATACCTTTTCAGTGCACTTCATTTCAAAACTCTGATCTTTCTTGGTTTCAAATGGGACTTTTGTAGTGAGTCACCCCTAAAATACCCAGTGGTATGTAAACATGCCCAAGCTCTTCTGAAAGAAGGAATCCTAGTTTTTAAAGCAGCAACAGACACCCTGATGAGATGCTGGCCCTTCTGTCTGTCTAAATGCCCAGGCATGCAGCTTCGGGATGCACAGGCCAGGGTTTGTTTTCTCACTAATGTAAATGCAGATCTTGACCCACAGGTGCTGAGGGATTTGGGGAGGTACCTCTGATTCACAAAAAAAAAAAGCTGCTTGACTGCACATAGATGGCCTCTGGCTTCCTTCAGGGATGCTCCCCCTTTCCCCCAGCCTTGCACTTTGAATAAGCATCCAGAGGCTTGGAAGCTTATCCAGACTTATCCAAATCTCTTTGAAGCGATGGATTAAGGCAGGAACTCTGGGACCCAGGCCAAGAAACCTCAACAGCACAAGTCAGTGAGAAACCAAGAGTCTGTCCAGGGGAGTTGGCTAAGGCGAAATGAAGAAGTCCATCCCAGGGAGATGACAGGAAGGGATTGTCTGTCTGGGGAAGAAAGGCTCCATGGGCAGCTGAGTGAGAGGGGTGAACCCAGGGGGAAGGGTTCAAGGCAGACTGGGAGGGCTGAGAGAAGGCACACTGTGGTAGGCTCAGGCCCCAGTTGCCTTACGCCAAGCCCACCTTATGGGTCTGTGACCCTGGCTGCAAATCTTCTGCAAAGGAATTATGATGGGAGGCTTCTGGTACTCACTGGCAATGGCTGCATCAGGAACACCGGTGGAGCAGTCTGTTATTCCAGCACAGATTACCTTGCGGGAGACATAAGCAAGGGGTACAAATTCTTGTGAATGACATCACAAAATCTTACAAAATAATAAATGGTCCCAAGAAAGAAAACCAGAAGGTTTCTGTTCAACTTGTTGTTCCAAGGCAAAGTACAAGAGGGCATTTAATAAAATACTGAAATATGGCAACTGATGAAAGGAAATTCTTATTCATAGAGCATAGTCTAACCTGGTGTCATTCTTTGGTACAAGCCATGGCTTTGTGTACAAATCTTGAGGGACTGAACAGAGAGTGAGATATATGGACAAATAGCAAGGTTTTATCAATCTATTGTATTAAATGTCAATAAAGGGGATGGGATTGTCTGAGGGTTTGTTGTACTTTTTGCTACTTTATTTTTGTTCTGCATAGATCAAAATATTGTCAGTAGAGCAATGTTTGCACTGAGAAAGGGAGATGGAACAACCTCGAGACATGTCGGTAGGTATCAGTTGTTCAGGAAGGGAAGGCAGCAGGAAAAGGGGATGGTGGTTCCCTCCACTGTCCCACGGTCCAGCTGCCCCATGCCCTGGAATTCCTGTCCTGCTGTGGGCTGAGACAGAGCCTCGACCACCCAGAATGACTCCTGTAACAGGAGTTTCCCTTTTCCAGACACCTAGTTTGTTGTTGTTGATGTTTGTTTGGCCTTGGTTTTATCTTAGCTGTTTCATTCATCTTTACTTTTTGGTGGTTTGTTTTTGCTACCCAGATTAACCAAACAACATGCAATTAGGCTCCTTTACTGAGTAAAATATATGGATATTTCACATTCTGGGATTCCAAAAGTGGGTGGGAGCAGAAGTAACATTATTGATTTACAGATTTTTTTTTAACAATTGTTGTTGTGACTGAGGTTGGTGACTCCCTTGAAGCAGAAAAGCTGAAGTAATTTGGCAACAGAGTTGCAGCTCACAAATGTGTCTCCACATAAAAAGGATAAATAGATACACAGGTAAAATAGGCACTAGCTTTGAAGGCAAAGACTATTTTTCATTGTTCACTCCTTTCTTAACTGAAGAATTTAGTGAAGATTTTTCAGCAACCAAAGCTGCACAAAACCATCCCCCACTCAGCTGACTCACACAGTAGAATAAATTTCAAATTCTTGGGGCCAGTGGTTGTGCCTGAGTGAAGCTTGGGGGTCATGGATGAAAAAGATATCTGCTAGAATCAGCACTTCAAATTCATACAGTGTATTTTGAAGCTCAGGCAACCCCTCACACCATTCCCCCGTTCATCTATTATTTTTTTCTTTTTCTTCCTCCCCACGTGCAATAGGGAGTAAAAGAGAGAGCACAGAGCTGATCCCCTGCCTTGGAGCTTGGTGGTGAGGGCTCTTCTCTGTGGTGCACTTTTGGGAGATGAGAAAGCCTAGAAATTGTTAGTGAAAAGCTGATCAGGCAAGAGAGGTAGCAGCCAGCTCAAAGACCCGTGTGATTTGTTGTAGGTGAAGAGAAGTCCATCACGTGGTGGTACAGTGCATACTGCATCTACCAAGTATCAGGAACAGCAGCACAACAGCAACATGGGGGGAGGGAGGGTGGTATGAGGGGAAGTGACAAGTTACTTCCAAATATGAAGGAAAAAACATTCAAAATGTTTGTCTTAGAACTATTTTTCTGGTTAATGTTTAACCTTTCACTTTTCCAAAGTAATGTTCTTGTTATCAGTTCCATTGCTGAAGGTCACATATAGAATAAAAGTCATATCTTAGACGTGAATAAATAACACAAGCAGAAATTAATTGAGTGCAAGTGACTCATGCGACATTTAAAGTTTTCTTTACCTACCAATGTAAGCAAATGGTGTAAGCGTGTCCCTTTTTGTCCCATGAGCTGAAAAGAAAGCAAGTGAGCCAGAAATGACCTATTGTGCCACAAATGCACTCGAGCTCCATTAGGAGGGCTCTCGTCTCAAACCTAGCCATTCTAGGAAGCAAACAACTGCAGGACAAGGGGAATGTCAGTGCCCTGGCAGGGAATGTGCTTGGAGGGTGGGGAAAGGCTCTCTGCTAATGAGGAGCACTGGGAAGGCCTTTGAGTTATGCTGTGTGGTACTGAATGACAGCCGTGATTTTGACTGATGTTCAGAACTCTCTGATAAGAATCCAAGGGATAAAAACAAATGTTTTTGAGGAACCTGTGACCAATAAATCAATCATTTCATTAAAGCAAACAAACACAATGCACATGGTTTACCTCCTGTGTTTGGGAGTTTCAAGAGCTTTAGGTGCGTGGGGGTTCATCCACTAAGGGGATTTGTTCATGTGAAAGGGAAGTTAACTGGAATCAGCAAAAAGTGCCTTTCAGATTTCTTTTATGGTAAATCCCTAACAGTGTCTATTTATGGTTTAAAGTAGCCATACTGTTTTGTAAGGGGGAAACAAGGATAGAAAAGAAGCAAATGCTTCTACATAAGTATTTACAATAAAGTCACCTGTCTCACTGATGTGGTTCATAAACATATGTTTGTATTGCCCAGTTCAAAAGCATCAAATATTGAGAAACAGTTCTTGCATTGCAAAGAAAATAATTTCTTATCCAAGATCTGTACACTAGGAAGGAAAGGCCCTGCTTTATAATGCCTAGGGTGTCGTTCTCCTGATTTTATTAATTATTTGGAAATTCCAGAGGCAAATATGGAGCAAGTCCTCTGTGGCTGACCAGTCATTTCCTGCAGAAGTCTTTCAGATTTCAGTAGATCCAAATCATTTCTAAGATAACTGCTGAGATAATTCTGGAGATAATTGTAAATATTCAAACAGGATTAAGTTTTCCAGGTTCTTTGATACTATATATTGTGCTCTATTCTGTTGATAAAACCAGACAGTTTTAAGGAAAAAAGGAATGCAGAAAGCATTAATATCAAACAATCTGCTTTCTAGATAATGTATAAACTACTGTCTTCATAGTGCAATAGAGCCAGAGAATCATTTAGGTTGGAAAAGACCTCTAAGATCATCAAGTCCAACCATTAACCCAGCACGGCCAAGGCCACCATTAAACTATATCCCCAAGCACCACAACTACATGACTTTTAAAACCTCCAATGATGGTGACTGCACCATTTCTCTGGGCATCCTGTTCCAATGCTAGGTTTTGATGGTCTCACTCTTAGGCTTAGGCTGGCTTGCAGGCATCTATGGCTGATATAGCTTTTGCCTTGATCAGATGAAAATCCTTGTGTGTTGCGTCAGAGCAAACTGTCAGTGGGTAGAAGAGAGATCATTCTGGGCACATCTTTAATTTCAGGTCCCACGGGTGTTTTTCCCAAACCTGGAAAACAGGAGCATAACTTGTTTGCTGCTGGGGTGAAGACTGCTCCCACCAGCACACTGCAGTTATAGCCCAGTCTGCACATCTCCCAAAGGCTGCAATTGGCTGAGCCTTAAGAGTTTCTAAAAGCCTTTCTAAGGGGCTTGGAATTAAAGTGTCAGAGCATTCAAATGATCAATATGCTTCTTAATAGCAATTATCATTTTTCTAAAGGAGTCTCATTTTATTTGACCTTTTGCTCTGTGCACTGCAAAGTTAAGTCAGTAAATTAAAATCCAACTTCAATGTTGAAGAATTGTGGTATACTCCTGAAAAGGAAAGCAACTGTCACAAACAGAATTTTTTTAATTTTATTTTTTTTATTTATTTTTTTTTAGTAAATAAACACTGGCAAAGAGACAAATGAGTTTCTCTATTTCTCCTAATCTGAGTCAAGTTTAATTTCTAATCTGATAATAGCAGTACTGGTGCAAAGTCTCAGAAACACAAACTCCAAAGAAATAAGAGCACTTTCTTCGAACATTTGGACCCCTGCAATAAACTTGTAAGTTGGAGGAGTGGAGATATGGGCTTCTTTGCATTTCTGAGACCACTACCAAACCTATGCTCATGCACATCACAGAGAATCCCCCTCACCAGCATAGCAGTATTTGTCTTTCTGAACAGGAAATTCAGTAATTTTTTTGCCTACCCTAGCTCTCAGACAAGTCTTATTTCCCCCCTCTTCTAAGAAGCATGTCTCTGTTTTCTAGACCAATATCTAGAAACACAACTTCTTTTGGCACAGCCTCTGATTTCTGAAGAGAAAGGGGCTGTTCAGAGCTGATGTGGTCCAAGTCACTGTCTATCACACTTCCCTGTTCTATTTTCACTTTTCTCATGTAACATCACATCATCTCACTTAATACATTTGTTTCTGATTACAGGCTGTGTATAATGGCCCAGCACAATGCCTTACAGTATGCTATGGCTTCATGCCATGGGAAAACATATTCGTAATTTTTATGACCCCAGTGCAGCAATGATGCATTTTTTAAAAAACAGAAGAACATATAAAGGAATTATTTTGCAGCAGGATTAAGCATCATTACTCACAGCAGACATACACATTGGAACTCATTAAGCCTGTGCTTGTTATTCTTGGTATTTCAGAACATTTGCTCTAAGTGTCTCTTGGATCTTTCCAATTCTGCTGTATAAAATCCCTTAAAATTAGGCAGGACTAGTCCATAAAGCTCTTGATCTCAGATGCTGGGGCCAGATTTTTCCCTCCCTGTCAATTTAGAGTGAATCTGCAGGCAAGAGATTTATTTTTTTTCAGCTTCAGATGTTCAAAAAAAATGCTGAAGGAATGCTAAGAAAGGTGGCAAGGAGCAGCAGAATAGGTGGGTTACAGCAAGTAAGTACACACAGCTTACAGTTCCCATTCCCCATTCCATACTATTAAAAAAAAAAAAAATTAAAACTGAGAAGGCCTGGGTGGACAGAGGGATGGAGTGGGGAAGAAAATGTCAGAGCAAGCCCCTGGCTATTTCTCATTTCATTTCATTTCACTCTGTGGTAATATGTCAAAAACAGGGAGAAGAGAAGAAAAGGGAACATTGAAATTTGAGGGAGAGAGAGGATGTGAGTGAAAAATTGCATAAAATATGATTCCATTTTAGACTCTTCTGTGCAGAAAAAATTGCAACATTTTCATGTGTTCTTCCCCTTGTTTTTCAATCCTTTTCTGTGCTCTCAGAGGAAAAAAAGTTGAGACCATAACGGTGCAAATGCCTCTCAGAGTTGGGCTACCCAATGTCTAACTCCAGAAAACCTGCTGGCAATGACTCATGGGGATCAACATCGGTGGATGTAACTCCACTGACATCACCAGGACTGCGCTACGGCAGAAGTTATTCCTCCGAGAGGAAGTTCGCTATTTTAAGATGAAAAAGATACAGAACAAAAATGGGAAGCAGAATCCAGTGAATGGCTCCATTCATGAGGATGGGAAGTTTTGGGTAGGGTGGACTGAAACCTGAATGTCATTGCTGCTTTTTCTCCTTGTCCTCTCTTGTTGGAGAGGTTTTGGAAGAAGAGGTCATTCCACACACAAAACTAATTCCCTACTCAACATACCAGTGGCATTACCCGCCTCTGGCCTCCCACACGATGTCATATCCTTATCAGGACACTCACACACATGCTAGTGCCAGGACCCTTTGGTAGCTTCATAAAAAACCAAAGCCAGTCTTATGAGTCAGGATCTGGTAACGTTAAGTGCTGGAGAAAATGTGCACAGGCAGATAAGCACGAGGCTAAGGATAGTGCCTGCCTTCTGGGACTGCCTCTGCTTTAATGTCATCCAGAAGACAAGTTGAGAACAAGAAGATCTCTCTGGGCTCCTATTACTGGTCTGGAAGTCTCTAGGGCTTTATAGGATGACTGGGGTGGAAGCTTTGAACCCAATTGGTCCAGCAGATCTCCCCCATATTTCTTAAAACACCTCCATATTAAGAGTGTCAAAGCTTTTTTACATATGAGTGGATTTTGGTTGCTCAAAAATCTATTCAGTGAAAGCCATGTTTCCCATGTGGTGAGGGGAAATCAGATGTGCTCAACCACATTTCTGTTCTATCAGCCTTCTCCTGATCCTCCTCACCTTACCATGTTAGGCACTTCATACATAACTCAGCTCTCAGTTTTTTTGTATATCCCAGATCCTAACTGCTCTGTGGGTAGCAGTTTTCAGGTAAAAACTATGAGTGCAAATTTAAAAGTTAGCTCTGGAAATTTAGCCGAGGAAAAGAGATGCTGTCCTAACTGAGCTGGTTTAATCAGAATGAGGAATGTTTCTTCTACATTCTTGTCTGACAGAGTAGCTTTTCCTGAGAATGGAAGTCCTCTGCAGAGGTTCACACAGTGAATGTGATTTGGGCAGACAAATAATATTCTGATACAATCATTGCCTCTTGTGGCCTAAAAAATGAAAATACTGGATAAAATCCCACCTCCTGGCTTTGCGCTTGTCAAGAATAGGATCTATTAGTCTTTAAAAGAAATAATAATAATACATAGTAGCCAAGGAGAGCTATGTGAACTGGCATCTAATCAGTGTTTCATGGAGGGTTTTTGTGGTTTTTCCACTTTTTTTTTTTTTTTTTTAATTCTCAGAACTGTCATTAGCAAACAAGATTTTACTGTTCCAAGCTTTCCTCGCCTTCTCATGCAGGGACACTCCAGTGTTCTGGATGGATTTTCTTTCTTATTTTCAGCATAACAGTATGTATCATACTGAAAACAGACTCCCAGAGCAGCAGTGTGCAAGAATTTCTTGCCACCCCTAGAGAGCTGGGACAGTCAGAGTTCCTCTGATTTTTTTGTCTTTAAAATCAGCTCTCTGCATTCTCCAGCTGCTCTTACAAATATGTGATCAGCCCCACCTTCTTCAGCACCACCAAGTACTACCCCTCAGTTGTCTCACAGCTTGTGCAGTCATTTTAAAATAGTGCCACATGTTTTACATCTGGTTTACCCTGTTTGCAGCAGTGTAAAGTCCTGCATGAGGTGATGAGCAAGTTCTGGTTTCTATGATTTTCAGTGATGATAGCTTGAGCAGCTTTAGACTATTCCTGAACTTGAATAGCTTGAGTCTCGGCAAATCATGTTCCTCAGGTTCATTTACTGTCAGCCCAAATTTGGGTTATAAGGTGCTCCTGCATGGCACACCTGTAACATAATTTAAATAATTTCATTTAACTAGTGTAACATGGCAGCAAAAAGGCTGCCAGAGTGTCTCAGGGAAACGCCAGATACATGCGCACTGTTGTGGTTGTCATGGGCTGATCCTAACAGCCTGGTCAACTCTGCTGTGCTGCGGGAGCAGATAGAGCTGATACATCCCTCTGTTCTCTGGGTCCTCTGGCATTTCCCACGTGGGGAAAGGAACTTTGCTACAAGTGCAGCCTCTTGCACCAGGGCTGGCCTGATATCCTGCCAGCTCAACATACCTGCAGCCAAACCCTGAAGACCTACCGTAGTTTGGAAAGACACTTAGTGTTATCGTGTGTGAACTGACAGTGTCACTGTCAGTGCATAACTCCTAAAAGAAGTAGAAATCAGTTGCCTCCTGGGTGAGAGCCAGGTTTCTGACCGTTTTTATTTGTATGCGCCTAATTTCCTCGCTGTTGCTGATGACAATCTTTAGATTTTTGATAGATAATGCTTTACCTGAACTCCACAAAAAAGTATGTTCCTTCAAGAGCCTGGAATGCCACCTATTCCTATAACACAACATGTATTCCAAGGAAAACATTACATTATAGCCACAAAAGCCTTTTTTGTTTGTCCAGAAGCAGCTGATGTAGCTATTTACCCTCCTCATGATCTAGGGGCATCTGCCGGATCACTGGAAATGAAAGGACGAAAGACTACAGCAGAGAAACAAACTGCCCCTTCAAGTCTTCACACACATGGGCTCTAGAAAACAGTATGAGGATTCGTTTGTCTGCCTATATATCTGTATCATATCTGTGTACTGTGAGTGTTCTGTATATATGGGTGCGTTGCATCTATGCATAACAGACATGTAGGCATGTTAACATGTATATGTATGTGCAAGAGGGAAGAGGAAAGAACAGAGGAGCTCCAGTATTTCTCCTCTATTAACCAGATCATCTTTCAGACAAGAAAAAATGCTATGACCAAGCCAAGGCTCCTGCTCAATGAATTAATGCAAAGCCAGAAAATTATGGCAGCAACTGTCTGATCATGACCAGAATTTGAACTGCTTAATATGTGTGCATTGCTGTACACTCTATTTCAAAATAAGCTGCATTTATAGTTGTGGGTATTGCTGTGGGGAAGAGGGTTGTTTGAAGTCCTGAGTTGTTAAGTTCCTTTTTTGTTTTTCCCCTTAACCAGTGATAAGTATTTGGAAGTTAAAAACAGCAACCCAAAAATGCCTTCATATTTTCTCTGTGCAGAAAAATATCATATGACATCAGAATGTAGTTTACATGGTGAAGGGTTATAAGAAAGAAAGAAACCAGTAAAACGATGGTAAAATGTCACAATCAATGATTTTAAAAGCTTGGAATACAAATTATTAAATCCTAAGAAGAGAGTCCTTTAACTGGCTGCTTGGAGACAGCAGCTGTCTCTGGAGACAGCAGACTGAGATGATTCCAAATCATTGCATGTCCAGTGGCTGAACCTATATCTGGTCTCCACGCAAGAAGATCCCTTTTCAGGGGTCCTCCTGCAATAACAATTATAGGCATAACAATAATCATCATCATCACCAAGTTGTCCGCGTTGGGCAGCTGAAGTCTTGTACATCTGACTCTCCCATCACATTTCCCTAAAGCCTGTATTTCCTTCAGCAGCAGCAGATGTGGCATTGCCTTTTTCCTGCTCCATGATCCCTAAGCTAACCTTCTGCTGAGGTTATGCTTGATGTGTCCTCCCCAAAGTGCCATCCAAAAGGTCTTTCTCCATGCTGAGAGGAGTATGGTTAGATGGCTCAGACCTGGATGCAGAATGCTCATTTGGCCTAGCTGTGTTATTCCCCACTAGCACAACTTGGTTCATGGGGTCTTCCACATTATGAAACCAGGGAATGAAAGCAATTCATGGTATGGAGGTAAAAGGTTTTTTCCCCTGATGTGCTGCCATACCTCTCTCAGAGTCTTCCTTGGCTGTTTTCCAGCTTCTTTGTTAGCCATTAAGCTTCCATCTTCAACACTTGTTGATGATACTTCCCTTTGATACAACATACCTAGCACCTACATCACTGCCCAGAATTGATCTTCCATAATCTTCAATCTTCAATACACATACTGAAAATATAGTTTATAATTCTTTTGATATCCTTCATTCAGTCCTTAACCTCATTGCCTGGCTGTTTATCTTCTCTATCAGCTGGTTATACTGGTGATATTGTTTGTTAGTTAGCTGCCCAAGTTAACCCCTGTTATTTTTTGTATATTTAAGGGCTTAAAACATTTGCAAGCAGACTGGTCAGAAAATAACCACTCGGTCCCACATTGATTATTAAATGTTCAAATATATTGTCCCAAACAAGGAAGAATGAGGTGGAAACTCCATCAGAAAACTTTTGAGGGAGCTGTCATGTTATACCATGTCAGAGTCCTTGCTCAGATCCTGTGGTAGTAAATTGTCAGAAAGTGCTTTTGGAAGAAGATTGTGAGGTTACAACAACAAAGATATGACTTAAGTGTTAAACAGACCCCTGGAAGGAAACAGAAACACTGGACACTAAAATGACAACTGCAGACACTGAAATACATAATTCTCAGGCATCAGTGTTCTACCAATGGAAAACAGAAACTATTCCCTGGCATCCTTTATGAAGAACATCTTTTCTTGTTAGCTAAAACCAACTTTACTTCAGAGCAGTTTCAGTGGAAAAATACTTACCAGTGCTACAAAAAAAGTGAAACTTCTCTCTAGAATGTTTTTTAAGAAGGGAGATATGTGTAAACTTAAGTACCAAGTGTAATCAAAAGCAAAAAATGGCCTGTAAGAGGTCCAGGACTTTTGGTTGACTTTGCAGACATGAAGTATATACAGCAGGTTCTGGAAAGAATGAAGGAAAGACAGAAAAGAGAGGCACAGACTTGGAAGTGTTTTGGTGTGGGGTTTTGTGGGGTTTTTTGTTTGTTTGGTTGGTTGGTTGGGGGTTTTTTTGTTTTTGTTTTTTTTGGTTTTTTGGGGTCTTTTTGGGGGTGTTTTTGTTTTTGTTTTGGTTTTGGGGTTTTCTTGTGTGTGTGGTTTTTTTGTTTGGTTTTTTTTTGTTTGTTTTTTTTTAAATTTCTGAGTCAAATCAAGAGTGTGGAGATCTCAAGGCCAAATTCTTGATTGATATAAAAGCAGCGTAAGCCTCATGTCAGGCTCGAGTAGATCAGAGAGTTGGCCTGACTTCATTTTCCTTGCACTGCTACGAAGCCGGACTAACTACCCTGGAGCCAGTTAATAGGTTTAAGAAGAGTGTCAGAGCAGCGCCTGCAGATTTGAGAGTGTTTAAGGGATAATGAGTCTTGGAGCAGTTTCGGCTCTGGTAGTTATGCAGTGTGATGGTAGCCTGTGTGTCAAAAGGACAGAAGCAACAGTGTGCTGAGAAAGCAATTAACAGCAGGGAATAAAATAAAGTAATCAGAGGATTGGTTTAATTCTGTGCTCTCCTTTTGTTCATGTTCTGGACAAATTACACTTGCTTTTCCTTTCCAGTGACTGCTGTGTTAATGTACGCAACATCAGCAGCTGTACATGAACTTGTAACATCAGCAGTGGCGTAAGCACTGTTTGCTTTGGCCCAAATTACAGGACATTGAAAAGCAAAGTGAAAAGGAAGGATCATTCTTTTTTTCTAATGCAGCATTAATTGTCCCCCCTCTCCTCCCTGAGTATGTTCTAGAGAATCCCTCTTGCAAAGCCCAGGATTAAATTTCCTGTTCACAGTTGTCCTAAACCAAGATACTACCCTTCGACTTTTTTATTTTTTATTCTTGCTGGACATATCAAAGCATTTTGATCAGGCCAAGTCACTGAACTTAGGAGTGCCAAAGTAAATAGAAAAGTTTAAATTACTGCAGCAAAGGGACCAAAATTTCAGCCAGGACCCGACTTATGGGGATTTCCAAGCTATTCTATAGGGCTCCAGTATATAAATTTTCTAGATTTGACTTAGCCATCAATTTTGATTATCCTGCTGATTTATTGCTGATTACCAAGGTCATCTCCACATTCAAAATGCAATTTATCTTGTCAGAAATGTTACTGATGGGTTTTTTCAGAGACTCAGGCCAGCTTCCAGCTCTCAACATTTTGAAGCTGCTGGCAAGGAGCCCACTGGCCCCTTCCACACCAAGAAAATACCCAGCGGTCCACTGGGACCCGTGGATGCCAGTGAAAACTTTGCTCTCTCAAGCCGCCCCTCAGGCTGGTGGCTGAGAGAAATTGGTGGCTGCAGCCCCTGCTATGTACCCTGTAACTCTCTGAAATGAACTTGGGGGTGAGAGCAACGCTGAATCCACCCTGAGAGATGGCAATTCCTTCCCCATCACACCCCCATCCAAAGCTGTGTGACAAAGATTTGCACGTTATTCCCTCCTAACTGGTCAAGAGGTTCTGGTTTTGCACAAAAACATTAATTAAATGATGTAAAATAGTCAAGATTTAGCTTATTTGTTGCCTCACACTTCAGGCAACGGGCTCTTTATCTGAATGTGTTCATTTCTTGAGCTAATAAATATTTTTAACATAAAGTATTACCTCCTTCAGATTTTTGGAAACCAACCAGAAACTAAACACATCCGTTTCCTATTGTTGGTTTGGAGATATTTTAGGGCCCCATCTTTATTTTTAACCCTGACTTTTTTCCCCCCCTATCCAGTGGTGGAAAAAAATTAGGAGTCAACAAGAAAGCATAGGCAACAGAATACTTAACTTTTCTCTAGGTAGAAAATTGTAAACAAACAAACAAAACCAAAACCCAGGCCAAAACTGGAAAACAAAGCATTTATTTGTTAAAGAAAAAAATAAATCTCAAACAGCAAAGGAAAAAGATCACATGAACATTGCAAAATCAAAGCGTTTTCTAAAACATGTCAAAAACAAAGACTGAAAATCTTGGGGGCAGAAAGGTTTAGGAAAAAAAGATGCCCCAAGAATCAGGAAAAAAAAAAATCTGGGTTTTGGGGTGTTTGCTGCCTGCATATGAGCAAACAGAGTTTTACCAGCACGTAAAGACACTTCATCAGGCACAACATCTTCAATTTATAACTGCACCTGCAGGTATGATTGTAAAGATGGAACTGTGCTCTCCACAAAACCCAATTACTCTCTGAAGGGTCGAGGTCATTCCCATGGAAGAGAGGAGGTATGTCTGAACTGGGCAAACTGGGACATTGCCAACTGCTGTGACGGGGAAAACTCCGTGTGTAATACCAACTGAAGTCTTATGAGGCATATGAAGAAGAAGAAGAACTGCAGGTGGGCATGAAGAAGAGCAAGCACTGGTGAGTAAGTGGTAGTTACTGGCCAGACACTGAGGAACAGTTGTCCTGGAAGAAGAAGAGAATGAAACAGGAGCCACGGTCACTGATGTCATCTTCAACTCTTGCACTGAAAGTGAGCAGAGCCAGCAAACCCTGATCCAAACACTGCCCTCCACAGTTAAGTGACGGGAGCACTTTGTCTCCCTTTCTCACTTCTCAGGAGCAACATCCAGAGAAATGCAAAACACCTACTTGGCTGCAGAGATGGCTCACAACAAGCTTGAAAACACCCTTAGGAAATGCATGGTAAGGAATGGATTGAATAAGGGTTATTTGTTCTGGTACGTAGTTGTGTCCCCATTTGCCCAGTTGCAGCCCAATTTGTGGGTTTGGCAAGGTTGCTTTGGGCTGGCTGTATGCTCTGCCTGACTGAAAGGGATTTTCCCTGCTTTTAGGAAGAAGACCGGACTTTAAAACTATTTGAATTGATAATGCTTTAAAACCGCTAATTTTTTTCTAATGTGGCATGTGTTTCTTCCTTCCCTGCTTTCTGTTCTTTAAATACTTGTGGAATAAGACAGAGGAGGTTATGGCAAACACTCCCAGCAAAGGGTTAAGGGCAATGGCCCTGAAGTTTGCACAAATTCCCACCTTGTCTTTGGAGAGGAGGGACTGATCTCTGAGCCCAGATTCCTCACTAGGATTTCCAATAGCCTCTCAGGAGTTTCACCCCCACACAAGCGCTAAGGGTTTTGAGACATTTCCCCATTGCACACGTCCTGTTTTCCTTTCCTGAAGGAAGGTCCTGTTTTGTAGGCCCTGAATGCTTTTGGCCTTTGTGTGGTATCATGAAATAGCGCACTTTTAGGATCACAAGGTACAAAGAACATGAAGGCTGATAGAGAACTGAGATGATAAACTCAGTTTTGTTTCATTGGGAAATTAGGATGCAATGCCCCTATCAGTACAAGGTAATACCTCTTCATGCCTCTGTTTAGAGTGTCAAAGAGCAAGAGAGATCAAATGAGTAAGCAAGTGAGAGGGAGATTAACGAAAACAATATACAGGAGCCTAAATTGAAACATCATTTTTCACAGGAAGAAGGCTTTGGCAGGGCTTATGCTGTTTCTGATGTAGTGTCTCCAGTCGGCCCCAGGAAAAGTTGGCTGCAGTTTCTCAGAACCTGCCTTTTGGGACACAGCGACTGCTTTTCTTCCCACAGATCTGATTAAGCTAATTGCACATTTTCTTTAATTAGAAGAACGGAGGTCATTTATCTGCAAATGGCCTGGAAAAAAAATGGATGTTGTTTTAATGTGGCTTTCCCCCCCATCCCCCTTAATCCTTGCTTTTACTAAGGTGTTTGGCTTCTTTTCACTCTGTTGCTTTCAGCTACCCCATTTTGCGAGGGCTAGGTCTGCCAGACCTGGCATCCCGACAAATTCTTAGGGAGCTTATGAGACTGTTTTATGGGATCCAGTCACAGGGATTTATACTGTGAGGAAAACCTAGAGCTGAAGAGATCCTCCTCCAGCCGCAGTCTGAACCGAAGTGTAAGCGAACTGAGACTATATTTGAGCTTTTTTTTTTAAATTGTCTAAGCCTGTCCTGCTTAACAAAGCACACAAGTACCATGTCAGAGAGGGCCTGTAAGATAAAAATGGGGTAGTGCGGACCCGGATTAGGGGTGCCCTCCATGCTGCAGGGACTTTGAGGTGAAATGAGAACAACAGAGAGAATCTTACATGTTTGACATGGTAAAGACTCCCTGAAACAGGAAAAATGGCAGCACCTTCAGACTTTTTCAAAGGCCTCGTGCCCAAGGTGTATGCTCTCAAATCTGCCCTAAAGACAAGTCACTATAACCAGACGTTTTGCAGAGTTTGATGTGGCAATCACAGAACTATGTATGAGGCAGCAGCAGGAGTGTGGAAAAAAAAAAAAAAAAAAAGAAAGTACATTTCAGTGATTCCTCAACTTCTGCGCTGCCAAAATATCAATCTCAAGAAGGCTGTCAAGAGCAGATCTTCCATCACACTATCCCTATTTGTTCTGTAAACCAAATAAAGAGGATGCACTGGACATTCAGGGCAAAGAGTCCCTCTCATCAAGCGGTGAAAAATGCTCAAAAAAGGCAAGGAATTAATGTGTGGGGCGTGAGATGGGTGAGGAGAAGGGAAGCTGCTAGAAATGTGGTTTAGGGGATTTCCTAAATCACATTAGGGCAGTGGACAACTCATCTGGATCTCTGCAATGTCTGATATGTGCTCCATCTCCTGCAGACTGCAGTGACTTTGAAGACCTGAACAAGGGGGAGCAATCAGTACCACCGTGTGCTGGTACCACCATGGTACTATACCTGCTGCTGCTGAACACTCTAGAGTACTTATATAGGGTTCAAACCACCACATTTTCCTGGGTTCACTGGTTCTCCATCCCACTGAATTGTCAATGTGGCAAGGAACAAGCACAACGAAGACTTTTCATTTTGCCTTGGAAGGCAGCAGTGAATATTTTGTTAGTTGTTCCTCTCTCCCTGCCTGGAGATGGTTGTTACTGACTTGTTGCCCAGCAAATGATCAAGGTGAAGACCCCACCAGGCTCGGGGATATTAAAAAGGAAAGATGAGAAAGCAAATCCATATGGTCACAGCAGTGGCAGCACAGGCAGCTGCCCTTACCTCCCTACTCACTGCCGGGGACCCTTGGGCCTGGGTACAGCTGTCCCCCTTTTCTCTTTCCAAAGAAGATATTGGGATTTTAATACACCAAAGTGGGACCAAACAGCTAAAGAAATGGTCTCTATCACACAGGGTTTGCCACAAAGTAAAGTGGTGATGTCTGTCAGAAGTCTCTGACCACTGCTGCATCTGGTGTCTCCCAGTGCAACAGGAGCAACTGTCCCACAGCAAGATGGAGTGCTCAGCTGGACCTGGAAAGTCCTGGCCTTGGCCACTGGGATTAGCCCACACAGCTTCGTTCACCCTTGGTGAGGTCTTACCTGGGGCTGTGTGTATGAGCTGTAAGGGGTTATGGCACAGACATGACCACAGCCTGTGTCTACCCTGTGTAATGTCAGAGGATGTTTCCACATGGATAGAGCATCACCCGCCCTTTTTGTACCATCCACAGTCTATCCATAATCTCTGTGCCCCTCGTGCCTCATGTCAACTGTTAGTCTGACTGAGATATACCGTGACCATGTCTTTATAATTGCATTTTTATACTTCTCTGACCTGGACACCAGAGGCAGGCTAGGCACACACATCTCCACCGATCCCTGTTCATAGTGTCCTCTCTCTCCTTTTTCCCTCTCTGTGACCTCCCATAGAGACATGCCATGTGCTTCTCTGACCAAGCATTGCAAAGGCGCTCAGCAAAATTAAATGAAAATCCCCTTTCTCAATGGAAAGGCAGAGTCAGCATCCTGCAGCAACCAAATTTTCCAGGCAAGGCAAGTTTTTGCAAGCAGGTAGGGAGGTGAAGCTGTGCTGGCATTTGCTCTTTATGCTTGGTGTATGCAATGGGCACCAAGTCCCTCTGGATGCGTCCTGTTGAGAAGGCAGATGTGGCAGAGGGGGCTGACAGGGGGATCTGTGATTGACCTCTTCCCTATGGGCTGGGAAGAGGTTAATAACAGAGCAGGGCAGAAGAGGCCATTGGGCAAAAGATGTTGCTGGCTCACGTCTGGATGTTTTAGTGTAGAGCTGTCGTGAAGCCTCACAGAGCTGAAGGGTCCCTCAGTGGTTCCTATGGCTTTAAAGTGCCCGGGATGATTTAGTGGAGGGGAGGGATTCCTGATCAGAGAAGTGCCTTTTACTTTTTTTTTCCTTTTTTTCTTTTTAAACATGTCGCTGATCAAAGCGGTGCCAGGGAGGCTAGGAAGAGCAGGATCCTAATGGATCAGCTGTGTAAAACATGTCAGCAGACAAGCCCCAGTTCTCAATGTGTCTCTCAGGGAACAGCTCACAGATTAGAAAGAAAACACACACACACCCACACCCACCACACACACACACACACACACACACACACACACTCTCACACACCCTAACCCCCCCTGACCTCATGTCAAGGAGTTAAGTGTTATTTGGAAGTGATTGCAGTCAGTATTTTTTTTTCTTTATAAAACGCAAAAAGTTGTTTTCCCAAATATCCAACAATAATTCAAGAAATGATGGAAAGATTTATACAAGTTAGACAATAACTTATTTGAGGCAAACTAAAAACATTTGGTAGAAAAGGGCATTGAACTCCATTGTTATCCAAATGAATCATACCCCCCACTTACAGACTGCCTTCTCTCCCCACTGCCCTTCCAGTCATGACGTATCTAGATTTACATGACCCTGTCACTGCTTCATTTTGGACAACTTTTGGCGAGGTGTGGGAAAAAAATTTTTTTTTCAGTAGGCAACCTGTTAAAAAGGCAAGCTATTGTTTTAGAGGATAAATAAAAAAAAGAAAAATTATGTTAAAACCAGAGACAGAAAGAAGTACTTTTGAATGAGTGGGGCAGTAGGTAGTGATTAGAGATATATACACATGAAAGGTGGTTTTACATAAATGTTGATAAAAATGGTGTAAGATTGCCCTGATAGTGCTTGCTAATCCCTTGTTTAAAATGGGCTGCAGAGTTTTGCAGGAATTGTACTTGTTGCATAGAAAAATTAGGCTCTAATTCTGTAAGACTTTCCTTTGTAACCTGAATGGAAAGGAATTGTGTTTTTAGCTAGGTAGGCAGCGTGAACCAGAAGTGGTCACTGTACTCAGAACACCTCTTCTGTTGGTTTGGCCCTTGGCACTCATCCCATCTTTTATTATGGGTCCACACTGGCCTGAATCCAGTAGGGTTGTGAACAGACAACTTGCATAGGGAGTAAGTTCGGGGGGATGTGTTTCGCATCACCTTCTGCAACACTGGTGTTCTGCTTGTACTTACAGTGCATAAGTGACGGGGTGACAATGGAAAGCAAAGTCTCCTCCTCAGCCACTGCAAAAGTATGAAAATAAAAACTCTTCGTTTCATGGGGTCATGTCATGCTGCACCACAAGGTAGATGGTAAATAGAATAGAACAGTTCCGCTGGAAGGGACATGCAACCTTTATCTAGTCCAACTGCCTGCCTGACCACTTCAGAGCTGACTGAAATTAAAGCATATTATTAAGAGAATTATCTTTTCAGAGAGGAAAGCATTGTACATCTGAGAGTTTTGAACTACCACCTTCCCCCTTCCTCCTTTGTGGGAGATTTATCCCACAGACCACACCACAGTTTGCTGCCTTTAGAGATAGGAACCCTCACAGGGCATTTTAGCTGCTTTAATATCCCCTTAACTATGAGCTTTTTGTATCATCCTGACCTTAACTAGAACTGTGGAACAAAGCTGAGGGTTTCTGCATGCCAGAAAATATGAAGAGGTAGTTATTTGACAAAGTAGCTGAAAACCTGGGGTTACATAAATAAAGGAGTTCACTTCACACAAGTATCAGCATTTCCACTAGAATAAATCTGTTATGATAGCTTTAATCTCAGGCTGAGAGAAAAAAACACCCAAACCAAAACAGCCTGTAGAAATATACAATGGCATATAATTATTTGCTTCATATTTTGTACACATAAAGTATAGCAAGATTTCTTATGAGGTGTATATTGATTTATGATTACATCTTTCAGTGGATCTTGTATCTGCATAGAGTTTCTAGGTTTCTTTTTTACAGCTTTCCTACAATTTAGTGTATTTTGATGAGTTATGAGCCCAGTTTTATCTGAGGAATGTTCTCTAAGGAGCATGAGAGGCAAATATCCTTCTCTGCCCGGATGGGGAGCAGCAGCTGGGACACCATTCCAGGCAGCCATGCAGCACACACCAGGACAGAGAGCATGGCCACAGGAACTGCTTGGATGCCAGGCTGTCCCAGTATGAGCTTTCTCTCCAGAGCATGGTATTTCATGGTGGATGTAAGTTCAGAGCTGTCCCACACCTCCGTAGTGTCTGGCAGTGAAACACCCTGTCTGTCCTGTTCTCAGGGGTGCAGGGACAGAGATGGTGAGTGGACATCTCACTGTGGTCACTCCTTCCAGCAGCTGTGCTCCAGCCACCTGCCACAAAGGTGAAGTGCTGTTGGACGGTTTTCCACCTTGAGGTGGGACTAAAATGTCTTGAGGAAGGCCAGGAGGAGGGAGAGAGGGAAAGGGAGGGTGGAGCTCTGAGAGTAGAAAAGGCTCCTCTGGAGCTTCAGTTTTCAGCAGCAAGGTCTTGCCTGTAATGTGAGGGTCTGCATCCCTGAGCAAATGCCGGCAGCGGGGATGTCTGATGCATCTCTGTGTGCTGGTGCCTCTCTGGGAGGCAGCTTTGGCCACGCCACAGGGAGGAATGCTGGGGTGGTAGCGAGTCAGTCACCAAGTACCTGGGCCACCCTCCAAGAGGAGCTTAAGGGGACAGGTTGGCAAAATCTTAGGAAGCTATAGCAGCAGCATGGGGGAACAGAAGCAGTCTGGCCAACAGGCTCGTGCTTTAGTCTTTTGGATCTTCTGGAAAGTTTGAGCTGCGCAGTGGGGACCACCTGTGGTTCAAGGTAGTGATGGATCAGATCTCTTCTGCCTCTGCCTCTCTCCTCCACTGTTGGGTATTTGGGCCTCTTGTTAAAGAGGAGATTAAATCCTATGAAAGTGTTTGGTTGGGTTTTTTTCTTCCCATCAGAAGAGATTTTCCTTTCATTTTGATAATCTGCTTTTGGTGTGATAATTAATACTGTATGCTATGAGCAAACAGCAGTGTACTCTTAACAATACCTAGAGATAAGTTTCATTAAACACAAATCTCTATTTAAAATGTAGCTTTATCATCATAGCAAAAATATTGACTATAAGTGAGCACTATGAAAAAATAAGACAGATGCTCCCTGCTTCATCTCTTTCCAGTCCTGATTACACTTTACCAGTTTGCCACTTGATCTTCAACCTTGGAAAAATCATGCTAACTTCAGTATTTCTACTTAGCTAAAAATAAAGCACCTTCTAGTGCATATAGTATTAATGATCACTTTTTTCATTCAGATAAAGCATTTGCTTGCTCAAAGCATATTTGCCAAAACTTCTTCCACTTATCAAAAGGCTGGAAAAATCTCTTTCTCTCATGAAAGGTGACATGGTGGCCCTTCTTCCTAATAGGAGCTAGCAAAGGGCAAGTCTCTGAAGTTCTGTGAGTTTGGCTTTTGAGATCATAGAATCTTCTATGTTGAAAAAGAGCTCTAAGATCATAAAATCTGACTGTTAACCCAGCACTGCCACGTTCACCACTAAACCATGCCCCCAAGAGCCACATCTATTAAATTGCATCAGGGATGCAGCTCAACCACTCGTCTGGGCAGCCTGTTCCAAGACTTAACAAGATAATGAGAAGAAAGTTCAAATGAGGATTTGGCTTTGACTTTAGCCTTTGGAGATGGCACAATTAGCTTGGAGTTTCAGATCATGGTGGGGAAGACACTGCTTCTGCAGCAGTTCCCTGACTCCGGGAACTGGCCTTTCCTTTCTGAGGTGACTGCAGTGATTGCAGCAGAGGCAGCGGTGATTTACAGCAGCCTGTGTGAGAAGAGAACAAGGATATGCATCTGCAAATAAACGCTAATGAGATGTTAAGATTATGAAAAGCCAGGAAATTCCAGAAGTTGGGACTGCTACAGCATCATTAGTTCTCCTGCAGTGCTGTCCTTATCCGGCAGGGAGGGGGCCTGGGGGTACTCCCGGCCAGGCTAGTGCCACTGAGCTAAAGGCAGGTTGCCTCCCTGATCGATTGCTTCCCTGCAGCTGAAGGAATTACCCCTATGCTGGGCAAAATGTCACCTCTAACAGGATGAAGCTGTGCTGGGAAAGCGGAGGCTGTGCATCACCCCAGAGGAAGCCAGGAAGCCGTGTGACTGGTGGCAACAGGGGGATGTGGTAAACAGCAGCCTTTGCCTCATCTTCAAATGCTTATAATCAAAGTCTCACTGGTTGTGATCCCTGTA
The DNA here is from genome assembly GCF_003031625.1 of Empidonax traillii. Taxonomy (NCBI): domain Eukaryota; kingdom Metazoa; phylum Chordata; class Aves; order Passeriformes; family Tyrannidae; genus Empidonax; species Empidonax traillii. The sequence goes on along the minus strand of NW_020955287.1, from coordinate 1,228,124 downwards.
ATTGCAGAACTGCATCAGCAACCAAACTGTCATTGCTTTCAGCATGTGATCCCTTGGGATGGTGAGTATGAGGGAGGAGGAAGGTCTATCAGCTGTCACAGTGATAAGAGCAAAGAAAGGATGTACTGGCTGAGTGCCACAGTGGGCAGGGGCAGACAGGGCACATGTGACAATCAATGGCATGGTTTTTTAGCAGGATGGTAGTGAAACTGTGCTTGGGGCTGGAAATAATGTCCAGTGGGCATGAGAGATGGAGATGTGGTAACCAGCTGGGTCAAGAGCTCCTTTAATTCCTGGCCCCTTGTAATGAAACAGCCCTGGATGTGCCTTGGCATTGGGTTTTACAGCCTGGCACTTTTTGTGACCTGTGCAAACCTGGCAAGCAAGTCTTTCGTTTCAGAATCCACCCAATGCCGAATAGCAGTATCCTTGGTGAGGGGTCTAATGTTTAGCCCCAGCCAACGGTCCCGCCAGCAGACAGCGTGGCCTGTGCAAAGACGCAGCCTCAGGACATAACCTCCTTAACCTCCTTCTCCTTTGGTTCCACATAGTCTCTTAGAGAAGAATTATTGCATCCTACAAGACCTTCTCCTGACTTTCTGTTAACCTGTTACCCAGGCTTGGTTGAAGACCAACTTCATGTCCGAGAAGAGAAATGGCTCAGCAGCCAGAGGGGTGTCTGTTCTCTGCAAAACACTGAATGGAAATATTTGACTTAACCTGACCCACAAATTGAAAGAGCATCCTGAAAACAAAAGCTGGAACTAAAAATATGCAATCTCATTGATGCGCTATTTTTTTCTCTGTACAGCAGAAGTTGTTTGCATCCTGAGCTGTTGCTTTTTGGGTTGGGGTAATTTGTTCATAGAGGTAGGGGCAGGAGCATGTGCATGTAGTAAATTTCCTACCCCTACCCTTTTTTCTTTTTTTTTTTTTTTTATGGATAAACATAAAGGCAACTGAAGGGCTGAAGGACATGTGTAAGAATATTTCTATTGGCAAAGATTACTGACACATTGCAGAGCTGGATATTTTACAATGTTTGTTCAAACCAGTTCAGCCCTGGTGTGAACTGACTTCACTCCACAGACAGGGACAGGACTGTACCCCAGTAGGGGAAGCACTACCTCCACTCAGGTTCAGAGCACTAGGGACAGCTCTCAAAAAGACCTTAGAAATACCTGCTGTAAACTGCCAAAGACAATTCCCTGGGATATGTAAGAACTGTTCCTCCCTAGGCACTTGACCTGCAGCATACGAGACGGTAAACTGCCCGTGAAAACATCACGGACATGGGGTGCAAGGGAGCAAGTGGCATTTTGAAGGGTATGTATGTCTCCTGCATAGCTAAAATGATACTAATACCTTTTTACTGACATGGGAGTAAGCACAGGACTTGGGCTTAGGATGATCTGGCCTCCTAGTCCTCCTAAATGTTGCAGCAGCATAGGAAAAAGTATAGAGACAGTGAGAGCCTGAAAGTGCATTAAAATACCATTCAGACGTTACGGGATCACAAGAGCTATTAAGGTTGCACAAAGAAACAAGATCCAAACAGGGGCTAATCCAATATTGTAGCAGAAACTTGACAAAATGTTTCTCTTAAGATATTAACAACTAAATATTAATTAAGAATATCACGACAGGACAATTAAAGGAGATTTAAGCCAGTACAAATTACTTAAGCATTCATGATGAAATGCTGTTAGGAACAGGAAAGTTAAATATGCAGAAGCTGCAGTAGGGAGCTGTAGGGGAGACAAGACTTATAGACCCCTTTCCCTAGGACTTTGGGCTGGGAAGGGGCCTCCATACCATACACAAGTGACTGGGGAGTGGTGAGTGCTTTCCAGATTAAATGCTAAGCTAAATCCCCTGCAAGGTGGGGGCCTCAGGTAGCACACGAGGTCTAGCAGGACCAGCCTGAGTAGAGGAGAAAGGAACTTTGTGTGCCTAGAAATGCTGAGGAACAAGCCTTCAGACAAACCTTCACCCCTCCATAACCTACCCCCCACCTCCTCGCCCCAGCCCCCATCTGTCCCTGAGTTATTCATGTCCAACAAGGCGAAAAGGTTCTGTTTGGCTGTGGCTCAGCAGATTACCACTACATTTAATAGCTGTCTTTGGTATGATGCCGTTCACCTTATCTCCTTTCTCCTTTGACTCGGCCTTTGAACACTAATCCACCTTCTAGTGCAGCCTGCACCCTGCTTGATCTTTGTTTGCCATGAATGCATATGGCTCCAAGGATTTTAGGAGTGGTGTCTTTGCTGCTTGGGCCCATGCTGTTGCAGCACTGAAGACAC
>NW_020955287.1:1191887-1224944 GCF_003031625.1 Empidonax traillii | reverse complement strand
ATGGATACCCCCAACACATACATATTTACTTTCCCCTTGCACATGCACACACACACAGAGGAGCAGAGTTCAACAGCCCAGTTCTACCAGTGTTTAAAGCACTTTGGCCTCTTTTAAGCCTTTAAATAAAATCTGTTATGTGCATGTGTGGTTGGGTTTTTTTCCTTTACCCCACTTCTTAGGAAGGAAAGCAAATGTTTCTGGCACTCTGCTGCTGGATTGCTTGCATATTTCCTTGAGGAAAAAAAATTATAAAAGATGTTTGGCATAGTTTTCATTCAAAAAGGAATCCAGTGCCAGATCCAAGCATTGAAAACAAATGTGTGGCTTAACTGTCATTTACTCCAGGATCATGGGAACGGCTGCCTGGCTTTCCAAATGAGCAGCCGCTAGCTCTCCCGCAGTATATGGAGCACACTGACTTGACCAGCTTGATGCAGCTTGAACATCACTGCTGCGCCTCTGCGTGACAGCCTGGGCGCTGATGTCAGCACAGCCACGTCCCCAACCGCCATCCCTGCCGACGAGCTGTCACACACATCTCTCTCGTGCTGCTGAGAAATCCTCCCCTCGCCTTTTGATGTGTTGTGACCAGACAATGTGCATTTGTCCTAATAATGTGAAGTTTCAATGTGAAGAGCTCCCCTGGCTGATGACGCTGATGGCCCTGATGGAGCGTCATCCTGGTGCTTCAGGCATTCGGCCGGCAAATTGTTTTCTGGGTGACATAAGTGATGAGAAACGCTTGATGTCACCCAAATCCCCACTTCCCTGTGGTGCGCAGAAGCTCTCACAGCAGGTCAGGCCTTTGCTGCCATCACCACTGGTCCCAAGAAGCTCTGTGACAGAGAAGGACCCTGACCCTGCCCAGTACCCTCCTCCCTGATATCCTTCTCAGCCCCTTGGAATAACACACATTTCGTGGTGGAGGGGGAAGCTCACCCCAGCCTGTACCTGAGGAGCAGTGAAAGACAGGGCATCTGAAACTGGCACGAAATGGCACATTTCCTATCTTTATCTACAAAATTAGTCTGGGATCAGCTCAAAGCTGGGTCCTGGCCCCACATTCCTAATGCAACATCGCTCCCAGAGGTACAGTCGCAGAGGCACCTGGCCAGGTGCACCCTGCAGTTCAGTGTCTGTCTGCTGTACTTTAATCAAAGAAGGTTGCTTTGGGTTTCACCATCATTTTTGTGAAAGAAATATTTGGTCTGCAAGACGTGCATGTAGTCCTCTGGCAGCTGTCAGCTCTGCTGTAATGCCCGGCTTTTACTGACTTATGTGCAGAACTCGGCAAGGACCTGAGCTCTTATCCAAGGGCAGCGAAGCAGGAGCTAGCTTTAGAGACATGGTGATAAAATAGAAAATTATGTACAAAGTAAAAGGGTCAAACCCCTAATCTGAAGTGTTCTAGTCAGCTTGCCATGTTGGGTGTTCCTCCTGGATCAGAGATAACCCCATTTCCAAAGAGTTTGGGAGAAGTTGTTCAGCAGAGAGGAAAAAAAAAACCCTTAAAAAAAGCCACTCAAAAAACAAAAAGACCCCCCAACCCATAAAAACAAAAACAGAGTCAGTGACTCCATAAAACAGCTCTTAGTCTATCTGTTCCAGTCTGAAATAAAGTCATCCCTCTTAATTCCCAGCGCATATTGTTCCTACCAAAGAGCAAAACCTTAGGAGGAAATCACATCAGTGAAGGGAACGCCAGCTCCTTTGTACTATTTTTCAACCCTGCCTTGGGAGCCAATAATCTGTCATCCCTTGAATAAACAAGCACCTTATCATATCACAAACATTTATTTAACCCTTTTCTCCTGAGCTTTTACCAGCCAAGCAAAGTGGCTGGGGAGGGGTGTGGGTAGCCCTATCCCTAGACTGCTCTGGCAGAAAGGACAAATTTCCTGTGTATTACACCCAATCTGTAAAGTGTCAGGCTGCCCTTCTTCAGCCTCCATGAAAAGCAGCAGCTTGAATCCCTGCATTTCACATAGCACAATCAAATTTTCCTGTCCCTCCACTGTTCCATCCCTCCCCCGGTACATTAACGCCTCCCTCCCTGGAGACATACTCTTGATTCCATCTGAGGGTCCATCCAAATGGAGACAGATTTAATTTCTTGGAGGCTGGGGAGAGGAGGGGGGTGGCAAAGAGAGTGTTTACATTTCTTCTTTTAACAAGAGACTGTGATGAACAGAGCTTTTGATTCCAAGTTGCAGAGAGCTTTTTTTTTTTTTTTAAGAGATATTCTTTGACTCTGACATCATCAGAAAATGGAATCAGCAAAGTATGTGCATTTCCTCAGCTCCCACAATATCCATTTTCTCTCAGTGGATGTTTCTTGTTTTTCTTTTCCAGTGTTGCTCCCACACAATGGGGCCAATTTCTGTTCAGGACAAAGAAAATATAAACAGAGCATGGATTTGGAATATGAGCAAGGCCTCCAAACTTACAGAAATTTTCAGCCATGGGGAAGAGCCATGCTATGTTAACCATCTGCCAATAAAGCCTGGCTAACCAAGTGTCCCCCGTCACTTTGCTGGTGCCTCCAGAAGGCTGAAAATGCTGATGGGCAGGACTGCGAAATTCTTGATGTAGACTCTGTGGAGTCGCTGAGCATTTGAAGAGCATGCCTTGCAGGTGAGGTTGGCTGACTAAAGCATGTGAGCAGGGAAAGCCTTTTCTCCTCTCTTCTGTAAGGTATCATAAACATTGAATTCACCAGGCAAAGTCCAGCCATCAGAGGAGAAGAGCCCCACACAGAAGAGAGTCTTTTACTCCCCTTCCTGTGGGGCTTAGCATATTTGCCCTCCTAAAAGTTTGTGAACTAATACATGACATGAAAAAAAAAAAAAAAAAATTACTCTCCTCAGCAAGTCATCTTCTAGCTTAAAACAAAGATAAATATCTAGTGTTCAGTCATGGAATAGAAGTTTCTCTTCCAAACAACTTGGGAAACGTGCCTTGAAAGGTAGATAGTATTTTAGGCGTATTATCTATGTTTGCTGCTTATGGGTAAACGACAGCTTATGAGAGTGTCTCCTCATGCAACTCCCCAAGTGACCTGCTCACACTGACCAGGACATCAGCCAGCTCACTGGGGGATGCCAGAGCCAAGCTCTGAGGTGTGCACCTTTGGGGCAGAGCCAGGAGCAGGTCCCTGAGCAGCCAGGGCATCTGCATTCTCATGGGTGAGTCTCTGTGACAGCAAGTCACCCAGGTCTGCATAAATGACAGCACTAAGCTGTGACAAACTGACTTACACTAGAAGAGTTGATTTATGATGGGTGATAAAAACCAACTCCAGTAAGGGCCTCATATCTCTGGACTCACTGACTGCAGCTCAGAAGCTGGTGGGAAATGCCCTGTGAAACATTTATCTAGATAAAATAATGTTCAGCCATCAGCAGAAGAAATTCGTTGACATCCTCTGAATCCACGGCCTGACACACCTTGTACTGAGTAGCAGACACACAAGTTGGCTTGTTAAGAGGCTGAAGTCTACAGACTAACCCTGCCTCCACCAAAATTCCTAGGACTATGGTTCAGTTGGTCTACTCTAGATCTTCTGTGATATTACAGACTTGTCTGCTGAGATCAACAGTCTGGCATGAGAACCAACCCAGGGCAAAAGGAATAAACATAAACAATCAACAACTTAACTTCCAAAGGCTGCTTTCATTAACAACATTGAAAAGGTGTCTTTTAGCTCTTCCCACTGCCTGACAACTATCCTGTCCTCATGAACTATTTGAAAATTTTAGTTTTGCCTGGAGATTTTTGATTCAGATGCTTCCACTTATTAGCAAAATTAATACCCTTGCAGTCAGGCAAGACCCAGAGGAACTCTCAGCAAAGAGGGCAAACAAAAGCTTCACTTGGATGAAGCTGGGAGATGCCTACAGAGTGGATCCAGACATTCCAAAACTGTTTTCCATGATTTTTAAAACACCATGTCAGCATTTACATTCATCATTGCTTTCAAGTCAGCTGGCCCAAATATCTGATTGGCAAATGCAAACACGGAGAGGAATTCTTAAAAAATATCCTGTGAGATCACCAGATGACATGAAAAATCAATTTTTAAGAAAAGAAAGAAAGCCTAGGATGGAGTGAGGGTTTGGGCCTGGAGAAGAAATGGTAGACAGAAGCTGCAGAGATTGAGTGGAATCTGTGAAAGCTGGGTCCTGCTCCTGAAATGCTGGCAATTTGAAGGAGAAACTTTCTTCTTTTTCTATTGGAAGCTGCTCAGCCTCAAAACTCCAGAGCGGTTCGTGATCACTAAACACTGTAACAGAATCAGTTCCAGAGCCAAATTCGTGCTTAGCAAAATGCAAAGTAACTTAACCTGATACTCTTAGGAATAAAGTCAGCACTTATCAGAAGCTGAAGACATGCATTGACTTGTCAAAGTCCTCCCCCCACCTGCAGCAGGGAGAAGCCAGGGAAAAAGTTTTGATGCTAAAAGGAAAGCAGAGGGGAGCGCCTGGCTGGCGGACTGTGGTTTTACTTCAGCTCTCACAGCCGTGCCTGCAGAGCCCCAGGATACACAGCACAGCTTCTTGCAACCATGGGGAGAAAGGATAAATGGATTATTTTGGAGTGATATGCATGTAGAACTCATGCCACTGGAGAATGCAGCCAGGCTATTTTTAATGTACTGCTTCATTTTGCACCTGCTACCATTACAGAGTTGGTTTTGTTCCATTAGAGCCACTTGTCTTGAGGAGTTTATAACTCCTATGAAATGTGCAGTTCTGGGCTGGATGCTCGTCCTTAGTTAAGGAACAAAGATTCTTATCATTAAAAACCAAAAGGTTAGCATGACAGCATTAAGAGTGTATGGGGGACAATTTTGAATACTTTTACGGGGTTTTCATAACTGTAATTCCTGAAGGTCAGTTTTATATAGCCCCCTTTATTCATACTGAAATGGAGAACACAGGCTATAAGGACCTGCCCCTTAGGAGCTTGCAAAACCAAAATTGCATGAAGAGTCAGTCATTCTCAAGTACTTAATCAGCCCCAATATTTCAATAAAATTATGAAATAAGAGATAAGGAACCTCGGCCCTTTTTCCCACTCCCACCATGCAGAGGGCCAAATGGAGCTCAGCATCTCTTTGAGAGGTAGGAGGCTGGTGCCTGGCACAGAGCTGCATTGCCTTAGATCACACACTCCCAAATACCATCCCGGTGCAGTGCCGGGGAGGAAACTCGCATCAGCAGCTTGCCAGGGCCTGCAAGGAAGGCAGATGTAGAAACACCATATTGTTTGCTGCTTGCCTTCTGCCACCATCTCCGACAAACACCAAAAGCGTTATGGTTTAATTGTGCTTATATTGCACCGTGATTCCACTGAGAACACCTGTGGGCACACCAAAGCCCGTAAAACCTGGATGTTTGCAGCCTTTCGTGGTGTCTCCCCAGCTAATGCCAAGGCAAAGGCTCTGCAAATGCTGCCTGTGGCCCCATCCTGTGCCACAAGTGTTCCTGTGTTCAAAGAGCAGCCATCTGAGCAGAGCAGCGCTCTCTCCACAAAGCATAGACAGCAGTAAGATGGTTATTTGCAGGTGTTTTCTTCCTGTCACAGAAAAGCTGCTAAATGGTTTTGAGACATGGGATACTTTACATTGCTATACCAGCAATGATCAGTCTGGGGGCAGTGGCCAGCACCTGCAAGTCACCTGCAGCACTGCAAAACACCCACCAAACCTGTTGGATATCTTGGCTTTTCAGACTGGGCTCCCCAGAGACCCTTCTCAGCCTAAACCCTGGCAATCTCAACACTGTTTGCCTGCTTTCCTTTCCACGTTCAATCTCGACTGGGTTGTTTTGCAGTCAGGATAATAATGGTGAAGGTCTTATATATCACCTCCATTATTAATAGCCCTTATGAAGTCTCCCCATCCCACACATTCTTGTGTAAAACGAGGAACCAGGGAAGGCATGAAGCAGGGTAACAGTTTGGAAAGGCTGCTTAGCCCTACACCTATGTCAACCAACTTCAGGGGGGAACCACACCCTAGATTCCCATGAAAACAAGGTCTGGGAGTGTTTTTTGCTCTGTGAGGCACAGGAGAAGTCAGAAATAATGATGCAAAACTTCAGTGTTAAATATATTCAAGATACTTGGCCCAATGTCTTCATAAATCAAGCCAAATACCTAAATCCAGAGTTTTCTGAATTGAAGTAATGGGTTTGGGTCCTTTATCTATATTCACTTGGTCAGTAAAAGTGCATAATTTCCCCCCTGAATATTAATTCAATTAATTCAGACTCCTAGACTAAATTTATTTTGACAGCTTTTGCACGCTTTCTCCTTGGCTTTCTGCAAATTTCTGACCAGCAGCTTTGCCGGCAGTCGTCTTGCCTGGACCAGAAGCGCAAGTGCTTAACCAACTAATTGTAACTGTTTCTGTCAGGAAATCACATCTAATTACGCCAGCGATTGCAAGTTTGCACACATTTGAAGTTTGCAAACATTTCATCCAAAAAGTGTTAACCTAACGAGATGCCATGGACGCCTGCCAAAGGGGGCTGCAGGCTGCACTCCCACTGTATCCTAGTAAGGGAATCCTCACACTGCAGCAGTCCCACTGGGAGGATCAGACGCGGGCCACTGAGTCCTTCTTATCACGGCTGCCTGCCAAATTCTTCTTAGGAATAAGTGTCACTTTGTGGTACCTCTATTTTCCTTTCCAATAAAATAATAATTTGGCAGTGCCTGAGATGATGATAGTAAATCAGTGTTAGACAGCAGAGGTTACCGATAAAATTCAACCTATTTATCAAGCCACGTCATTTAGCTATGTTAGCTGCAAGCGGGCGTAGGCTACTGTGCTCTTAAAGTAGTTTGTTTCAGAAAATGAAGTAGGTAATGTTCACATAAAAAGAGGGAAATATGACCTCTTTTCATCTCAGAAGGGAATTACTGAGGGTTGATCTGCCTCTGTTGTGTTAGCATTGCACACCAGGGCTGAACCACAGCTACCTTGCCTTGTGTAGCATTGTGACCATCACCTGGACCAACTACAGCCCACAGCAAGATAATGCAGACATCCATTTCTCTTTCTATTATAGCAACACATTTTGCACCCCCCTGACATGAGCTGTTGCCCAGCACCCTGGGGCATTTCGAGTCTTTCAGAATTTCAGGGACAAATCAGTATGGAGACCAGACAGTCCTGCCCAGGATCATCCTGCACATTTGCACTAGCAGAAGGTTTCTCTGTTGTGCTGCTGAAGTACTACGAGTGTCCCCAAAGGTCTTGATCTCCATCTCCTTTCATCCGGCAGTGACATCCACCTGGTTGCTGCTGAACCCCCATCTTCATTATGGGATAACAACACCATGATGAAGATCCTATAAAAATTAAAACATCAAGTCTAAATAATATGTGAAAATCATCCTCTCTGTGTGGATTTTAGGGTGTAGGAAAGCATGATTTTCCTTGAATTTGGGATTACAATTTTAATATGTAAATTGTAATATGTAAATTTTAATTTTAATATTTTAATATTCCTTCCTCTTCCGGTTATACCTTTATTTCGCTTTTCCTTGCATTTTCCCACTGTATTACAGTGCTTTTCAAAGAGGGAACTTACAGGTTATCTTAAGAACAGACCACAGACTTGAAATCTGCCCTCTGTTTTCATAAAAGAGAAAACTTTTTAAGGAGGATGATCATATTCGGAAATGATGTGACTAAATGTTATCAGGTTGTCATGGTGATTTCAGACTTTTAAAAAATGTCTGTATTGTGGTTCAGTAATGAGCAATATATTAACTAAACCAAACACTATTTGTCTTTTCAAGTATTACTCATAGGCACTACTGAATTAAGACTCTTTTTTTTTCTGCTTTTGGAATACTGTTCTTTGTCTTATAAACACTGGAACTGAATTCAGGCAATAAACAAGGGCAGAGATAACTTTGTCACCTTTGCTATATTTCATATCACTGTGTCAAGCTGAGCCTCACATTAACCAGTCTGCAGTTGCACATACTGAGCATCACATTTCCAGCGAAATTACTTGTGTAAGGTAGAACTTCAGGCTTGTAGTTTCTGACACTTGAAATTTAGTCAGTCTCAATTACAACGCAATTCCCACCACATATCTCACCACTGCTGGGGTTTATGTTTGTGTAACATGCAGAAGACAAGCTGGAACACTGAAGCAATGCCCAAGTCAGAATGGTTCTGAGTTCACCCCATCCCTACTAGCTCAAACCTTTAAAATTCACCTTTCAAGTCCCCTAGACTTCATGAAGCATCTGAAGGATCTTTCCTTCTTCTAAATGGACATGGAAAGGGCAGAGGCTAAAGTACCTTTTGCACTCATGTACATGTCAAGGCATGGTTTGCATTTCAGAAACTCTTTGAACTTTAGTGCTCTTCCCAGCAGTTCCATTAAAACCTCTCACAGAGTGAATCTACCACAATCCAGGAGGATATGCTTGTTTTAGAGGGTCAGTGAGGTCACACCAGAGAGGAGATGTATGAAGGAAGATACCCTAAGAGAGACACTGAAAACCTTTGAGAGTCTGGAGGTCTTCCAGTCCTGAAACTGTGCCATCCCAGGTTCAGGCTTGATCAAGGCCTTCACTACCCTCTGAGCACTCTCCAAACCCTGCACTGACACTGAAAGTAGCTCCAAATGATGAATAAGATTAGCCGGAGCTGAGTCCTGTCAAGATGAATATCAATCATAAATCAAATATTTGCAAAATTATTTCAGGTGGTACTTTGTTATTTTACTGAAATGAAAGCAGTTTTTATGTTCCTGATCCTTTTGACGCAAGCTAAGATGAAAATCTCAAGTTCTTCAGACTTCCCTGGAGCCTGTTCCTGCCCAAGGTCTGCAGGAAATCCATGATTTTGGCTATGTCTCCTTGCAAAGCAAGTTTGTGTAGGGGATGAGAGAGGTGGAACCACATTGCTCAGATGTTCTGTGGGGAAAAATGATATTATCATGCACACTTAGCCCTTACATTACATGTTTTTCCTCTGCAGTTCACACTAAGGTCCCATTGGCATCCCATTAGTTTTTCAAGCCTGCTAGAGAAAGACCACACGAGTGGAACATAATGCCTAGCCATTGAATTAGTTAAGTCTTCCCAGGCATTTTGCAACTTTTGTTTATGGAGTTGTTTTATATGACTCATTCGCTTTATTTTTGTTCAATGAGTAATGTTTGGTACTTGCACGTGCTTTTTATTTTTTGTAACATGCACAGTTTGGTAACACATCTTCTGTAAACAGAATCTCCCTTGTTTCAGTTTTACTTAGACAGAAGCTAAACACATAAACCCCGCTATTAAAACTCATCATTAATTAATTACGCCTCACTACTCTCAACACAGGTTTTGTGTGTCTGAAGAGTATTCCTGGCTCTCCCCCTCTCCGCCATATTTCCCCTCCTTCCCCCCACCACTGCAAGCCTATATTTAGTTGGAGATTTCGGTCAATCTGCAATTCCCGCTGCAAATTCCTTTCCATCATCAACTACAGCCAGAAGGTCCGAATAAGGGAAAGGTTTGCGCTTCAAGAGGCTTCCTGTTTCCCTGGATTTTCAGGTTTGCTACTGTTTGTAAAATGAGGCTGGTACTAGACTTTTCAGACTAAGTGGCTGCTAACTCATTCCTGTTCCAGCACTGGCATCAGACTCGGGTGCAAAGCATTATCTGGTTGATGGACCTTCCAGAAATATAGGCAGCAAAAGCAAGGAAAGCATGTCTGATCCTGAAATATTTCCAAAGCAAAGTGTCAGAGAGGATAATGCTGACAGGACTGGCAATCTCCCCAAGAAGGAGAATGAAGTAGAGGAGAGCAGCTTGTAAATCACTGCAGAGGAAAGTACAGCGTGGGGAGGGCTCTGTGTGTAGAGGACTGAAATGCTCAACCCTGCTTCAAATGTAGGCAGGGAAAACAGGAAGAAAAATATTGCATACTTGTGCTGGGTTTTCTCTAAGCTTTCCAATAGTTCTTTTTCCATAGTGCTTGCCCTCCTGGCCTTGGTCGTGTCCTACCCTGCAAGCTCCTTCTCCCTTGGCTTTAACTTAAAGTAAAAAGAAGCAGTGGGACATAGCCTTTGCTTTTTCCAGGATCTGCACTGCCCAGTCTAGGATGAGAGCCTTGCTTGGGGGCTTTGGAGACCAGGGTTCAACCACAAATATCCTGAGCAAAGCCTGCCACCTGCATGTCTTTTACTCACCTAGCTCCTAGGCATGTTCAGAGGACAAATAGTTCAAAGCTCATGAGATGCTGAAATATTATGATCCCGGTAAGCTTGCTGTGCTGGAGATTAGTTGGGTTTGCTATTGTATTCCTCTCCTAAGATCTCCATTTTGCTAACTGATTTCACTACAGTTCACATTCATGTTTTTACCCGCTGTTGAACTGTCAAAACATAACCAGTCTGGATACTTTCAGTTTCAGCTGTGTTTTAACACTCCAACATTTCTTAAAATGAAGCCAAACACTTGCCTACCTAGTTTGGATGATGTCAATGCATGTGTAAAATGAACATGATAAGGAGTGTAATATGGTGTATGTCCAATAGCTGATTTTTTTGCCAACCAAGAGAAACTAGATGACGGCATAGAAAAGTTATCCCTAGAAGAAGAATCAAAGTTGAGATGCAGCAAAAAGATTAGCTGCACTTGCTTGCCTATAAAATGTTGCTTTGTGGTATTACATTCTTGTCACTAATTGTAATAATGACTCTAAGCCTGAACAGAAGCCAGAATATGTTGATGAAGTCTTTCATGGAATTCAGTAGGCTCAGGAACATACTCTATAATTTTTTTTTGCCGTTGCCTAATATTTGTAGGCTTGAGGCCAAACTTCTCAGGTGTCTATCACAAGAAGCCAAATTCTCTATGAATGTCCCTGAAGGCTGACCCCAAGGGCTGCCATTCCACTGGCCCTAGCAGGAAAGGCCCTTTGAAATGATGACTCCAACTGTCAGATTTGTCTTTTTTTTTTCGCAGTGTGTGCTGACTAAACAAGGCTGCCACCGGCTTCCATCTCTCTTCATATTTTCTACTTTCTGTCACGGTTCTGTTGTCTCTTGTGTCACCCGATGTTGTGTAATCTATACCTCAGTGATGTGGTGTTGCCGCAGACATATATATGTGTATATACACAGAATATATATTTTCGGTTACATTTATTATACTAAGCAAACAGTTTTGAGATACATCTTATTTTTTAATTATATACTTGCAAATATCAAGCAATATTTTGTCAAATGTCTTGTAATAGTAACAAGTACAGCTAATTGCCTTTGCTCTTGTTTTTGCCCCAAACTTCCTGCTTTAGCAGAATATATTTATAGCAGATATGTAATAAGTGCACTGTGCTGATTGAAATATTGGATGTGTTTCAGTTGTTGTTAATGCTTTACTATTTATTTTCTTTATAAATTAGTGTCTCTGGAATTGGAGATATTGGAGATTCAGGCTGATGCAGCTACAGTGACTTCCTAATGTTCATTTCTCTTTTTATTACGTCTATATCTGCTGTGAAGTTTAAAAGACCTAGTATCAGGGATGGGCCCTTTCCAAAACGATGCAGCCAAACACTTTCAAATCATGGAGAAATTTGGTTCAGATTCAAACTTCATAGCTTGGAATTCCTTACCTCCACACTGAACTGAACCAACACCCAAGATACAAACAGCCTTGAACTCAGACCCCAGATAAGGATGTCATGTACAAATTCTTCCCTTAAAGCTCAGATTCATGATCTTTTCAAAAAGGGGCTTTCCTAAATTTAGATATTATTGCCTATCTCCTTTCTGCAACTGCCTTTGGGTGGGAGGTTGCCATGTCCTCAGCTAAGCCAAGTGAACAGACCTGGTGCTAATCAGCTTCAGCACCAAGTCAGCAAAGTCACTTTGAGCTGCAGCAGAAGGTTAGTTGAGCCAGGCTGGTGGTTTTCCAGGACGTGCTTTCCATTTGCCTGACCGGATGCTGATGTGGAAAGGGTAACCCCCAGTGCAGGGGCAGAGGATAAGGGCTTGTTTCATTAACTGCTTCAGCTAGACCTGCAAGAACGCCTCCGCCTCCATGGTGCTCAAAACTATGCCACTGACTTACTCCAAAGCAGAGTTTTGTCCCATCTGTAACTGACAGGGGACTGATTGACAAAGTCCAGTCTATTTGTATCCCTAAGTATATTCACATGGTTGCTTTGTGGATACTTTTTACATGAGTCAGTTTCTGCAAAAGGAAAAACACTAGTTTCACCAAGAAAACACAAAAGTTTGTTTTTAATACCATAAAATGTCTCTCCACTTAATTATTTCTGAAGAGCTCAGACTTATTAATAAAGGGCCTAATGAGGAGCTGCCATAGCTGGCATGTCCCTGGGATCTCTCTTCACTTACAATTAAGTGGGTGGGATCAGGATGTGACCTGATGGCACGACTGCCAGCATTGCTTTAAATTCCAGTTGCAATTTCTCTTTCACTTGTAACATTGTTTTTCCCAAAGAAGCCTATCTGGTGTTTTGTGTTTGGGCAGACTGGGGTGCTGTCTCTGGCTTTATGAGGAATGCCGAGGTGAAACAGACAGAACATTGGCTCCAGGGGAAAAGAAATGGCCGTTGCTTTGGCGTAAGCCTCCTGCCTTTCATCAGCTTATGTCCTACCTCTGGTACAGGGGCATTTTTTCCCACCCACTTTGGTCTTGATGGAAGTTGAAGGAAAATAAAATAGCTTGGTATATACCTGGTCTGTAGATCATTGTGTCCTTCTCCTACTTAGTAAATGTTTCTTTAATTGGCTTAGTTGGCCCTTCTCACCTTTCAGCACTTCAGGAATGACTCTTTGAAGAGAGCCATGTACAGAGATTTAGCTGACATTTAGTGACACCAGGCTCTGCAGTCTCCAAAATATGACTGATGTCACTCGTTATGTTCCCTTGGGTCTCTGGGGACAAAGTCACTCTTACCCTGAAGCATGCATTGACAATCTCAAGATAACACTTCTTTGACAGAGTCAGGGGCCCTGTTCCAGAGTCTAATGTAATCTCTAGAAAGTTTCCAATCTGGGTATTGTTTGTTATTTATATTCCTTATCTGGGGTTTGTGTTTGACTTTGTGTGATTTTAGTATGAAAAGCTGGTAATAAGAATAAAAATTCCTACCTTTTTCTGCTGGACGGGTGTGCTGGCAGGTCTGTGCTCAGATGCAAGAAACCTTGCTCAAGGTGAACATATTCAAACAAACCTAGGAAAAATAATCAAGAGCCTGTATTCTTATTCTGCAAACATAGCCACTGGCACTGAGAAGACTGTGAATGAAATTGAGTTTTACTCTAACTACATGAATTTATTAAGACCACCTTCTTGTGTAAACACCCTTCACAGGACCAGGAGAGGAGTCTGTAAGTAGACCAAGATGCCCTTTGGTTTGTCTTTCACTCTGAAGAGAGGATCAGCTTTATTGCCGCTTTATTTTGCTTTGATCCCTTACTAACTTCGTTTTTGCTTGCCGAGACACAGACCAACAGTCCTGACTGGACTCGCCTCTCGGGAGGGCACCCGAAGGAGCCGAGAGGCAGAGGCGGCGGGGGCGCGGCGGGCGCCCACCCGCGGCATGGCCCCGCGGGGCGAGGAGAGGCGGGGCGGCCGGCACACGGGGGCGCTCGGCCCCGGCATCCCCCGGCATCGCTAGGCATCGTCCCGGCCCCGGTTGCCCCGCCCGAGCCGCCGCACTTCTTTGCCACCGACGACTTCAGTCTGATTTGTAAAGAGGAGTGAAATAAGGGCCTGCCTCTTGAAGACCAAAAGCACCTGATAAAATTCGGTTTCTATCCGGCATAAATGCAGCTGGAACTGCCAAGACAAGCCTGACCTTCCTCCCTGCCCGTACGCACCGAAGGGCTTCGCCGGGAAGTCAGCGCTCAGGGCTGGCTCTGCGGGAAGGAGGGGACGTGCAATGAGGAAACCCGGGAGAAGGGGGGGATGCGCAATGAGGAAGTTGTACTACAACAACTAGCCCATCTTTACTGCTTTAGTGCACTCTTTTAAATATTAATTTAATCATCGAGGTTAATAATTTAATGGTGGCAGTGAGAACTTGAAGAGGAAACACTATAGAAGTTTTTTATTCTTTTTTTTCCCTGTTTTATCTTTGATGAAACTGCAGGTTTGTAACTGCCATGCCCTGTCACTCTCTCCTCTGGGCTGTACCACAGCCTGAGTGCTCCCTTGTGGAAGCACGGCACTGGGCTCCAGTTCATGAGGAGTAATTAGTCCCCCCAAACCACCAACTTCTCACCAAAACACCAGGAAGCAGCTGAAGGTCATTGTGAATCCACAGAATAGAAACCTAACTTTCTGTTTGAGAGCTTTCTCAAACAAAGTATTTGAGCAGCCTGGGATGAAAAGATTAAAAGAAGGGGTTACATGGAAAAGGAAGACATCAAACAAAGTGATTTCCTGCCTCTCTTGGAAGACAGGTTAAAATTGGTTCTGTGTTGTAAAGTTTAAAATTGCCCTACTTTTTGCCTCTTGTGCAGAAGCCCAAGGTCTCCCTAAATCAGAATCTGAAGTATTCTAGGTAATCTGGGTAATCTGAGGTAGCACTGACAACTGAGAGCAAGTAATAAAAATGGTTCTCGTGCCTGCTGCCCAGTGGGGCTCAGGTGGGATATTGTAAGGCAGAGCACTTGAGCCATTGCTGTAAAGCAACATCACCTGAGCAGACATCCTTCCAGGTGAGTATCAGTTATACCTGGGAATAGTAATAAAAGCTTTCTATGTGAACACAGACTGTTCATATGCACTTGTTCCTCACTCAGCCCACAGGAGGTTTTGGGAAAGACAGGAGCAACTTGTTCCTGCCACCTTTGCTTGGGTGCTCCTCAGATCCAGGCAGCAACGCAGGCTGCAGGCAAGGAGATACCTGTGCCATACCATATGCTCAGGGTAAGGTCAATGTTTCCAAGATATGCTGGGTCTCCAGCATGTGGGCAGGCTATTGTATTGTTCATGGGATGGAGGTATGGACAGGATCTCTGACCTGCTCTGCCACTGGATGTGGAAAAGTTGATCACCACTGATTTAAAGTCATGTGCATTGGATGACATGAAAACAAAGGAAATTGGTGCAAAATCAGAGGCACTACAGTGTTTATTTACACTTGAGTCATGAATCAGTGCTTGGTGTCCCTGTCTAAAAAAAAGGAGGCACACATACATGCAATAATGAGATTTTGAAACAGACATGAGTGTGGACCTAAGCAAAAAGTAAAATGAAGCAAAAAGCAGGACCTGAGAGTGTGATGTTGTTTACTTAGTCAGAGATGGCATCTCCCCCATATTGAATTTCCAAGGCAAAAACCCTGCTGCAGTCTAAGTCTGGTCAGCTGCTTGTATATGACATTCCTCTTTTCCACCCTGTGAAACAGAAATGGAAGGACTAGTGCCACTGGATGAACTGGCTGAGAATACAGACATTACCACCAATTTCTTAGAGTTTTCTGTAGGGTGGCTTTTGCATGAATGTGGTTTTGTGTCACCTGAAATGGTGCAAGACAGAGGACGTAATGGTCATCAAGGCATTTAAGGGATCCAGACACTTGCAGGATTTAACAGCTGCTGGGATGTCTCTTGAGATGCCAAGGTATTGCCCGCTGGTACAGAAGAGACAGGTGGGTGTGTCAATACTTTTGCAGCTCGAGGTCTTAACTTCCCAAGTAAGTACTCCAGTAATAATTCTGTCACAGAAGCAGCTTATATCCACTTACGACAAGTCTGTGTGCCTAGTATAACTTACTTCTTGGGATTGCTCTGGCTGTCCATTCCCTGTCAATTCACAAGCACTAGGTTTGCATCTTCTTTCTTCCCAAAGCGCCCAAGCTCAACATCTGGAGCTGATAACTGTGCATAACTGGCCATGGGTAGGTGAAAGTCCCTCTATTCCATATGAGTGTTAGACCTTTGTGTGCATGAGATGGACAGAAAATCCAGGCAAAGAAAATTTAATAGTGTCTTGGAGAAAAAGGAATTCCCACTGTTAAAATAGACTTTTTTCACAAGGAATTCAGGGTTGCCTCTCCCAGAGATAAACGCATAAACTGTGAACATTCTTTCACTTGCCTATTGCCACATCAAAGAAGCAGCAGGAATGAATTCCTAGTTTAGTTCATGTTAAATTAAAATACATTCCAGTAAGGTGTCTCTGTGTGTAGTTTTTAAGTTGCAGTAATTCCACTGTTACTACAAAGAGACTTCACTCATAAATAAACAAATTCCCAGCCTTGCTCCATTGCTTTCTATGGACACAACTGCCAAGGGTTGCATTTCTGTCAGAAACACTCCTTATTACACTCTGTGGTTGTTTCTGAAGAAACCTATTACTTATAGGATGTTGATCTTAGAAGGATTCTTTGCATTTTCTAGTAAACATAGCACATCATTCTTGTATGATCCTGCAATTAATGTTTGTGAATTGTTTGGGAGACAAACCAAGCTATCATTTTTAGGTGTTGTCACAATAACAATCTATAATGTCAAAACACCATCAATTCCTCATCATGTACAAAGGGAAACTATGGAATGGTATTAATGTTAACACTGTTTGCTGAGCAGACCACCATCTACCTTGGTAGTGCATGAAGGGATGCTTTAAAGAAGCCTTTTAACATTGGTTTTTACAACATGGGATATGCCAGGAGGATTTACACTAGGGCTGAAGAAGCAGAGTGATCAGTTGTCCTCAGTGCCATATCTAGAATACAACAGCAGGCTGCATTGGTTAGTCTGGAAGCCATATATTTATTCAGGTTATAAAGGTTTAGTGAGGTCAGGATCAGTCACCGTCACTCATACTGGAGGGAAGAAATGGGATGCTAAAGGGCCAGAAGTAAGTAGCAAAGAGATGTTTACTACTGCTTATGGGTTTTCTGTGTGTTAAGTCTACCATACACAGAGATGGATGGGCAGGCAGGGAAGTGAGGAGAAGCAGGACTCACTTCATACTGGTAGGTTCAGCTGAGACTCAAGCACTCAGAACATCCAGACTTATCGATGACTCTGAAGCTGACCTTATCATGATGGCCTAGTCTGAGGTACTCAGGATCTGGTACTACTGCAGGGAAAACCATCAGAAGTAGCATTACCACTTATTCAAAATAGGTGTTCCTCTGTAATGGTACTTACCTCATGCATTTATATGTAGATGTTCCTTGTCTCAGAGTTCTCCTGGTTGTCTAAGTAGGCTCTTTCAGTCTTTCCTCAGAAGAAGAGTACTCTATTCCCTGGTTGCCCTCCTTGCCTTTCTTGACCTTCCTTACTTTGAGTTCATATTTCTGGGCTAGGAGAGGCAAAATGCATAGAAGGAGTTTTCATTGAAGTCCTTCAAATGACTTGTTCAATAATAGGTGAAGGTTAATTTCAGTTAATACTTTCCGATCTTGACCCAAAATATGTCCTCAGTTGCAATTTAGAGGGGCAGTTATGTTTTCGCATCTCCACCACAATCTCAATGCACTATCATGCCAGAAAACCTACCATCTTTGTCATTAAAACAGTCCTTTAGATGCAGCATTTGAAAGACAACCCTTACACACACTTGGGGGAAAATCATCAGTTCAGTTAGACATCTGGTGCTAAATGTCGCAGTCTTGTCTGGGATCTGGGGCCAGACCAGCGACGGGGGTTCTTGCCTTGCCTGCAGATAGTACAGTGGCAATAGCAAGTGCTGGCAGGTAAAGTTCACTTATGTGAAGAGCCCCGAATAAGAGACACACACACACAAGATGTGAACACCCGCACAGCCAAAAGCTGATCCACTTTATTAAACAAGATGGAGGAGTTTTATACCCCTTGGGACAGAATATACTAGAAAAGGGGAATAACCAGGGCGGAGCATGCAAATCCGCTCACAGATATAGGATAACAGTTAATGCATAAACATTATAGGGTGGTAACTAGGGAGGAGAAAACTTGGGATAAACTGATTGGTCAGTACCTCAGGGTATGCCGACCAATGGGAAACTGTTTCCAAGCCTGTCAGGCTTATCAGTCCATGAGGGAAAAAGGGAAAATGGGGGAGACAACCTACGAATAGGTTTTGTATTTAGCTGAACCACTGCAAACAGTCTTTTAAGCACACTGAAATCCATTGTCCACTTTCTCAAGCTGGTTTTTCCACTCCTCAAAGGTGGTCTCGCTGCTCTCAGCCTCCTTCCACATCCTGAATATATTTTCCATATCTTCATAGACACTCTGGTTTCCAACAGCTAAAGATGTAGAAGTCCTGTTTCCCTCTCTGTCCTCCCAGAGGAGGAGAGAAGTAACACGAGAGCACTGGATTAAGAAAGAGAGGTGAGCAGAAGGCCAGGGAAGCTTCAGTAAACTTCTGAAACTCCTGCAGGAAGCTCACTGCCTATGGTCAGAAAGAAAATATCAGAAGTGTTGGTATCTAACCTGTCTGCTTTGTTCTCTGTGTTGTGTAATTATATATGAAACTGCAGCCATGGGTCCAGATAACCAGTGTATGGCAAGAGGGAAATGTGGCAAGTACTTCTGGGTACTGTCCCCTGCAGCAAGCAAATCCTTTCAGGTGTTAACTCTACATTGAATGGAGGACTGACCTGTATTTGTCCCACAGTCACTTTCTAAATATACAGTGCTGACAAGATTTTATTTTCAGTGTCTTATCTATGAGTAATTCATTTTCTGTGTCTTGGAAAAAGCATATTATTAATAGGCAACAATAGTGAGGGAGTGAATCATAGGGCACCAGACTAGGGCCAAGTTTGGACTATCAGCAGTCTAGTTTCTGCTCTTAGTTTCTGCTCTACCCCAACATAGTCATGTAGGCAGTCGGGGTATCACCAAAAGAGTGATGCTGACAGCTAGCTAAGGCATACTGAGAAGTGTCAGCTGTAGAAGTGGTGAGGGTGGACTTTAGCAGGAGCCGGGGCTTGTCATACCCACTTGCTTTTCATTCTTGTTGCTGTCTGTAGCCTGCGTCCACTCCATGTCACAGCATTTTTGCTGGGCTTAGCAGCAGCTGAGGACAAGGTTGTAAAGCCTGGTGGAGCTAAGCTGTTTGAGAAAGCAGACTTGGGCTTTTTCTTTTGCAGACTTCAAAAGTTGGTGGTTTCTTACCATAGCCTTGAAGACTCACAGTGTTGGGGGTTGTTGAATCTGATGTTGAGAATGAGTTTAGAAACACAGCAAGCTAACAAGATAGATGCATTCTGGCAGTGTATTTCACCGGGGACCAAAATTACAACTGGTGTGAATCCATAAAAATCTGTATCCTTCAGATGGGGAAGAGTTTCAAAATGATACAAGGATATATAGTTCTCCTAATGTGTTTTTAATCATCAAACTTTAAAGTCTTGGCAAATGGAAGACTGTTTGCCTGACAAACTATCAGATCTGTGACATCAGCAGGACTGAAGATATTCAGTGAACTGGTCTATCAAACACATTTATGGAGTTACAAATAACATGCTATATATTACTTGGCAGATTGAGAAGCGGAGTACAAAACCATGGGGGAGTGTCAGCTCTTGAGGAAAAGCAACCAATGAGCAGGAGCCAGTAGAGACCTCCATATGTGAGATAAGATAAACTTAGTCTTGGGAGCAAGAAGCAGAGCCAATTGAGAACCCAAGCAAGAGCTTAGGATCAGCAAGGAATTGCTCCATTAGGAGCTGTGCATACAAACTTTTAGATCCAGAAAGCTTTGAAAGGCCCCCAGGAACACAGGGTGAAGCCATGGAATTTTGATGTAGTTTTAAGCTTGAAGAAGAGTCATCTGAACCATGGAAGAATTTCAAATTTCCTGTTAACTGAACGGTTAACCAGATGCTAAGCTCCAGAAGTCCTGAGAATTTTTCAGAATCTCTGCTTTCTTTGCTTTGGGGTTTCTTTGTGTTTGGTTTGTTTTGTTTTTAAGGTCCTGGAAGCATAGCTTTGGTTCATTTTGAGACTCCAAAACACTAAATTAAAAGCTCATTATATTCTTCAAGCAAGCATCATGACTACAGAGTGAAAGAGAGCTGGAAGCATGTGCCTCATGATAATTTTTTGGTCATTTAGAGCTGACAGTCCTGACATTGAGACAGGAGCTGCAGGTGATTGAAAATTATCAAAGCTTTTCAAATGCATGTTAAAAAAAGACTGGGTGCATTTGAGTCATCAGGGAGCTAAACTTTCAGGTCAGAAAAAAAAGAAGAGCTTAAGCCATCTGGGAATTTCAGATTCGGGGTCAGAACTGCATGAACCGTGGTGTGTTGTTGGGAATTTCTAGCTCAGCAAACTGTCTGGAGCCTGGAGGGAGTATCGGGGCCCGGCAGCAGAGAGGGCGTGAGGAGAGTGTGAGTCATCTGGGACTGCAGACAGGAGAGGGCAGCTGCCAAGTGAGTGGGTGCCCCTGGGGAGGTTTGCATTTTGCAGGTCTCCCACAGCTGAACTCAGCGGTGCTTGGTACAAGCAACAGCACTTTCCTCTGCCTGAATGTTAATATTTCCCAGACACACAATGGGAACTGCACAGAAAAGCCCCCCACCTTGCCAGTTCTTAGGGCTTCATCCTGCAAACATTTATATCGAAGTCACTGTTTATTGAGGCTGCTGGGTTTAACAAAGCTACTCCCTGGTCCATGGGAGGTGAGTTCTCCCAGCAAACCATATACCTGGTGGACTGACCTGGCTTCGTGGCTGTTTAAATCAGAGATAAATGTTCCCTTTCCCTTTTGTGCTAAAAGATGTTGGTGGTCATCTGGAACAACTGCATCCATTAAAGACAGCATAAGCCTCAGCTTTGAATATTTTCACCTTGTTTTCTATTATAACAATTTATCATCTTTGCCTGACTGTCAGCACAATAACAGTATACCAGTTTATTCAATAAATATTTTCTCATTTTCCCGATGAGCACTCATTATTTATGACTGGCAAGAAAACCTTTGCCTCCAATGGCAGAAGGAGAATGTCTCCTTGTTTAATTACCATGTATAGTTAGCTGCATGATGATTGGGATAAAATAATTCATTTTCTATTCCCAAAAGAGTTTTCCTAAGTGCCTTGAGAGGTGAGGGGGAGGATGGGAGATGAGTGCAATCTCAAGAAGCACACTGTAGTGGAATCCAGCACTAGGAGCCAGATGGCAAGTTTGCACTGAATAGCACATTTTTTTTTAATAGCTGTGAAAGTTCTCTGTCTGCACGTGGCTTTGCTGAATGACAGCCGAGAGCACTTCTAATTTATCTGGTGTTACACTTAGGTTATTCCTTTAGAAGGTTTCCCTTCTTTTTCACATAAGATCTGGCCTCAGTGTCAGTACCAAAGCTAATGTTTAAGTATCTGTGAGAGTTCAGAAAGCAAACAGGGCAAAGCTGTGGGAGGAGAAATGCTAAAAACAAATGAAAAGAGAAAAATGAATTTAGGAGAGTGCTAACAGCAAGCAGCACCCCAGTCTTGCTCTGTGCAACCCTCTGCAACATGGTTCTCTTGTGCAGGTCTCATGCAACATCTGTTGTGTGTGCTGGGATTTGCATACACATTTCGAAGGATGGGAATTAGAACCTGAGATAGTTAATGATTTCCCACCATGCTTTAAAATACAGTTGCAGTAATAAATGCTGTGTAAAGAATGTTGCCCTAGCAGTATATATATGAGTTTTATGTTAGCATGGTTCTCAGAGTTTCACTATAGTATTAGAGTCCACTTGGAATCTAATGATTTCCATCCATGAAATGATGATTGCACCCCAGATTTTTAATTTTCTGACTCCGTTAAGACATAAAAACTCTCAAAACCCCTATGAATTAAAATGATCTGTGCAAGTACAGTACGTTTGCAAATGCCACTTTGAGTATGTAGAATCAACTGCGGTGATAAATGGAAGACAACATAAACCTTGCTGCTGTCTTCAGGCAACCATATGACTGGTAATGCTCTTCTGGTCAGGGGTGATGGCAACATTTGTAAAGACCATGAAGAAAACACACAATTTAAGAAGCATGGGCTTATGCACTGTTCTATAAAGCAGTGAAGAAGGACTAGACTGAGACTTTCTTAGAACCAACAGATACACTAAATCTCCCCTGGAGTGGACATACATGTCACACATCCCTGGAAACTCGGCCTGTTGTGATAGTTGCGTATTGCTCTGAATGCTTCTGGTACATACGTGGAGTTCCTCTGCCTGAAGTCAGACTTCCCATGCAGCTCCTGTGTCTTTGACCACAAAAGTCTTTGACAGTTCTTTCAGTGGAGCAGAACCATGGGTTCCATCTTGCTCATGTAACCTGTCTGCACCTGGGAAATGAAGGCATGAATCCACCTTTGATAGCTGTTGTGCTTGGAGACCTGGTAACAGAGGTGTGACTATAAAGCACATCTCTTACCATGTGCCAAGCACATTTGTCAGCATGAACTACTTAGACTGGGAGAATTCAGAAACTTCTGGAATACAGTTTTGGAGTTACACCAACCAAAACAAAGTCTATGTGTCCCGTATTGTCTATCTCTGCAACTTCTTATTCCCTCATTGAATACTGACTGCCCTGTTGTTACAGAAATTGGCACTAAAAGCAAATGACATTCTTCTAAGCTGTCTACATATTTAAAACTTTATAAATGTGAAGGCCACTAAAAACCTGCAAGCAAAGGTTTGTCTTGTTGGTATAGTTGACACTGTACCTTGCCCAACGGGCCCCAAATCAAACCCGTGATATGCACCCAAAAATAGGAAAGGGCATCTTCAGACACTTCTGCTAAGATGTTTGTCTCACCTTAGACAGGAATACCTGCATCTATTTAAACAGTAGAATTCATCTTTTGCAAAAAGCTGCCTTCAAAACAGGACTACTAGTGTCTTATCTGAGCCTCAGACATTGCTTTGGATTTCTGGGGTGGAGTCGTCAATTCTATAAAGTCATCACTATAACAGGCTGAAATAATTTTGCATGGCTTTTGCAGAATAATGCCTGTGGACAATGGGGGGGGTAAAAGATCTGTTTCTTCCAACATTTCAGGGTATATTTCAATGACACAAATCACTTCTGTTTCCCTTTTCACTTTTTTTTCAAGTTCTGTGTATTGTCCAAATTTTTGCGTCTCATCTTTACACATTTCCCATGGCAATGTGGATGAAAGAATTAAATAAAAGGAAGAATTTACTTTCTGTGCCTTTTCCAGAATTCCTTTACCTTATCTGTATCAACATTTTATTTTCCAGAATGATATTTAATTATTCTAAGATGGGATTAGTTTTTCTTAAAAATAAAACAACTTTAACAACAACAGAAGAGATAATTGGATTAGCTCAGTGCAGATACACATGGTGATAGCCAGACTGATGATGACTTAAAATCATCTTTTTACTCTTCTTTTTGAAGACTGCATTTTTAAATTATACTTCACTGACAATCAATAAATTATTTTCAGGTTGCTTGTCAAACATTTCCAGTTCAGATGTAGAAACAATCCCAAGCTGAGCCAAGTAACTTCTCATGTCTGACACAAAACCTTCCTGAAGAATGTCCAGCCTTGATCTGATGACATCAAGCTTTGGAGTACTCACCATTTCCCAGAGTAAAGCATTCCCAGTGACTACTCACCCATGCTCTTGATAATTTGTTTCACCAACTCAAGATGATTTTAAAGCACCTTTTTTTCTTTTTTCTGATTTCCCAGACCAGCACAAAACCAATAGCCCAGCTCCTTCTGAGGCCTGACTTGATTCTTCTCTTGCACCTCTGAAATTTTGCATTGGAGGCATAATTTATCATTTATAAATTGTCAGCTTCTTCACTAGTTGATTACACCTACAGCTCAGGTCTAACTACTTCTATTCTTGTTCAGGGGCACAAAAAAAACACATCAAGATAAGTACCTTTGGAAATGTTTAAATGATCCTTATGTGTATGGCCAGAACTGTTTCACTTGCAGACAGAGATAATCTAGCTGTCATGGACTAATGAACTGTAACCTGGAATTCTGCTTGATCCTGTCACCCTTGGCCAAAATAGTCCAAGGAGGGACGTGACGCATGTTGAAATCTTGTTTTGAGAACTGGACATTCGGATATCTTCCAGGACTGCTCTCAAGGTTGTGTTGTACTCACAGTAAAATTGTTTGGAAGAATTTAGAAAAACTTAATGATGGAGGACTATTGCCTGGACTCTGACGTGAAAGAAAACAAAACCTGTCCTAACTGCAGAGGCATTTCATACCCTTTGCAAAGAATCCCCTTGGGCCTGGGCTTCACTTGCTACAGCGTGAGATACCCTGTGGTTTACAGCTTACAGCCCTTCTACAGGATTACTTTTTTGCTTAAAATTAAGTATATACTTTTGCTTCATTTCCTTTTTCTATTGTCTGTGTAATTGAATGTGGCAGGTTTTAGTGTTTGTTTGCCTGAAACTGTTTTTTAAAGAAGTGTTTTCTATTTATTTTAGTATTTCTTCCCCCAGGAAACAGTATTTGGAACCATCTGGGAAATAATATTTTAACAAGCATTAAGTTGCCATCATTAAGACCACAGAGAGAAGTTGATGGAGGAGGGAGAAAAAGTGGCTGCTATGTGCCATCCTCTAATGCCATTTGTAACAACACGTATCCTGTCCGTGCTGAAAGGATAATTCTCATGCTTCTCCACATGAAAACACAGGGATAGATGAATTCAAATCAAACAAACAGTCATTAAAATCACCGCAAGCCACTTAATATTAGTGAAAACTGACTTTAAGTCTAAATTTCCACCTGTTTGTTCTGGCACATCACACAGAGAAGCGGCAGTGTGCCTTGGTTTTATCAGACCTCACTTTTTACCAGCTTACCTTACATGGAAGGTTGTCTGCAACTGAAAAAACCATGCTGTGAAGCTGAGAGAGGATCTCTCAGTTTGGTAGGAAATGGCCCCAGAGTCAGCTCTAGGGCAGTTTCGCTGCCTTCCGTGGCTGTAGGTACCGTCTGCTGCCCAGACTACCTGGCATGTCAGGAAAGTTCACTAGCAGGAGACATCATCTCGGAGTACAGCTGGCATATGATATTTCCTTGCTTTCTACGAAGGAACGAAAATGTTTTAGCCAGTTAAAATGTTAAAAACAGCTTTAGACGTGAACAAAATTCTACAGGGAAAAATCAATGAGCCTGGGAGAAGAAGGATGCCATGCTCCGTGTGCTGGCATCTGTGGCCAACAGCCCAGATAACAACTTGGACAGATATCTGAGTAGGAGCAGTTTCAGTGAGTAATTTACCATTTCTGGCGGGCCAGCTAAATCAAAAGTCACACCTCTTCAAGTAGGATTGTCTTCAGAGAGATTGGAGCAGCCCCGCGTTTAGCGCTGCCTGGGGCTGTTGTGGACATGCCAGTCACTGCACACAGAGGGTATCAGCCAGCAGCTGTTTTTCTAGGTGCTTGAGAGCTGCCTGCCCTGAAAAGTACCAGTTATCACCATTTAATGGGGCAATGTGGGGTGTCTAAAAAATACTGCACGAGAAATTAGGTCCTGCCAGACATTTTAAAGTAAAGACCCAGACCAGGGCACAAACGACTCACTTCAGACAATGCTGTCAGCAATCCCAAGTAACGATTGCCCTGAAAAATATTGCCAATGACAATAAAAGCAACCCGTTTGCCACCTCCAAAGTGCACAGGAGTTTCGTCTCCACCAGCAATAGTACCACCACTTTATATTTCCATTCTGAGCCTAATGACTCTGACATCAGAGTGAAGAGTGATTTAGGGTCAAGACAAAGTGTAAATGGTACAAAGAGAAATATATTTAGCAATTTCACCAAAGCAGTGAATTCATCAATTTGTCACAAAGTCAAGCTGAAGTTAATGCATGAGCTTGCTTCTCATTTCAAGGGATCTTCGTGCAACTGAGAGCTTCTCTGCTTTCCAACTGAACACTCAGACTGGCTGTGCATCTGCAGGATGAAACACGGAGAAAACCTCTCCCAGATCTGCAAAGGTACCAGTACGCACTGGTATTGTGGATGCTGTTTTCTCCTGCTTACAGCAGAACATACTTTATATCAGCTGCTGCTCTGAGATGCTGGTAGGCAGATGTGGAAAAGGGTAGTTTTTCTCTCCTTGTCATTTGTGGGTTTTACCTTACAAAAGAGATGTGCCACATCGTATTTCTAAGGTTTGATTTTGATATGTGCTCAGTAAACACAATGCAGTGATGTTATTTCAGCAACATAGAAGGCCATTATCACCAGTGCCGATTGCATATGATGATGTTATACATTGCATAGCCTATCAGTGTCTTGCTGTGTGGTTTCTTCTGTCCTTAAATTCTATACACAGTTTGAATTGCATTCTCCCCTTCCCTGTTAGGAAGGAAATGCTCTAGGAGTCTTCAAAGCAAACATTTCCTAACCACTTCTGGCTGCCCTTCAGCAGTCGTTGAGTCAGGCCTTCAGTCCTTGGGCATCCGTACCTCACGTGGCACTTACAGGTCTGTGATTCTGCCATAGAGCTGCTCAAGTGGTGCTGCCCTGGGCTGTCTCTGCCAGCTCCATAGCCACAGGATACACAGCGTTGGGGATTCCAGCCTAGAGATACCCCCACCTCTGGATGCCAGGCATTGCAGATGCAAGGGGACACAAAGGCTTGTGCATCCTCAGGGAACATGATGTTAGAACATCCAGGGCTGCAGAAAAGGCAGAGTTTTCTGTCTATAAATTAATGCTCCCAGTGACCTTGCCATGCCAAGCAAGATGTTAAACAGTGCATGATTTCACTTTCTGGTCTAAAGCACACACGCTGGTAGAACTGAGGCTGCACGTGGGCAGACCCCACTTGAAGCAACACAAAGGAAGAAGAGGGAGGTGGGATCAGGGTGTAAGTATGGCTGGCAACGATGGGGATGCTCAGCAGTTTATCCTAAAGCTTAGTGAAGCCATTGGATTGTTTACATGGCAAAACTGTTTTTTTGTTGGGTTACTGTGAAACACTCCCAACAATGTGAATGGCAGTTCCAAGCCAGTAGTTATATTGAATAGCTTTGTGCCAGGGGAAAAAACAACATGAAACTAAACAGTTTATATAGTTGTAATCAGGAAACGTTAAAATAAAATGGACACACAACAAACCTCAAGTCAGCTAGTGATTTTGCAATTGCCAAATAAATTCAAATAATATAAAGGGGAAACAGTACGACAGCCCCTCTGCATCTGGCATTGATGTAAAGGAATGTGTTACTGGAAGTTAACTCTCTAAATGGGAGTTTGTACTTTTTCACTTATGCATTGAAAAGTTTATCATATTTCATATTTGATATATATTCACATAATTTTGAAAAAAATCACGTCTAAAATGCTCCATTTTAATTTTTGATTGTCCTGTAATTTTTGTGTTCCATAAGCTATGTGCTGGTAGCTAGCCTTGGGAAAAACCTTCTTAGTTCTTTACAATTTGCTTTGTGGCCAGCACAATAAGTCTGCCCACAAGACTTTCCACTGCCAGAAGAGTTCACACTAGTGACTCTTTCAGGAGAAACAGCCAGTAATTCCTAATCTAAGGACAGAAGTGATAGATGATCTGCTTGATGAGCCCAGTTCAATCACAATTTATTATATTGGAATTCACAATAACATACAAAATTAAGAGGAGGAAAAATGCACTCATTTATGTGAATTCTTTTTCCAAAACTCTGCAGATCAAAAACCAACAAATCTGTGGTTGTTCACTTTAAAAATACTGCTTGAGGAGGAGGAGGATGAGTATTAGATCCAAGCAAAGAATTAATTGCAAATAATTTTTCCAGAAGGTCTGGCTAATTCTGTTTGCCAGTTTTGAGATTTTTAAGAACCTTTTTTCAAAATTCTTTTCTATATGTTTTTAAGAAGCTTTGGTCTCTACAAATATTAGCAAACACATAGTTATATGTGATTCCACTGCAGATCTGCCACTAAATCTCGTTAGTTCTGGCTAGAGATTTGCTGCTGATTTCTCTGAGCCCAGGTTAGGAAATAGTGACACTAAATAGTGTCTTATTTTCATGTGATGGTCAGCCTAAGTAAATTAAAAATTGTCTTTCCATCAATAGTGTCTTAAAAAAATTACTGTTTCAGACTTCTACTAATTAACTATTTGTTAAGCTATTAACATTGAATAAATGCAAAAGCCACAAAAAAAGGTGAACACTTCTTATTTACTCAAGATAATTTTTAGGTATTCAGGCATCTCTGGTGATAAAAAAGAGGGCACATTGTTTCTTCACGATGTCATTCATGGATGCCCAGCACTGAAAAACTGACACCTTATCACTGCTGCAAAGGTATTTCAACTGGGGGATCACTCAGTGGGCTGAACAGTCTGACACCAAGAGTGGGATGTGCAGTAGCCAGGTTAGTAAAGTCACTCTCCATGCCCTGGATGGAAGGGAAGGAAACCATCTGGTCTTATAAAACAGATGTTTTAAAATCATACAATCTAGAAATTTCAGCATTAACTACACAATTAATGTATTAGGGATGCTGGAATGACTGTGTTTATCCTTTAGGAAATCCTTACATCAAAGGAATCACAAGTTTGGCCAAATGAGAACAGATCCTCCAAACTTGGAAATGGGCATTTCCTCCTGCACAGTTAGAGAACTGCATTTTGAGATCTCCATTTGTACTTATTTGGATAAAAGGAATAACATGAATTCAATAAAGACTTTTGGATTCCTGACTTTGTTCTGCCTAATTGATGAATTTTTTTCATAATTTATTTTTCTACGCAGATTGAAAGACTCCAGCTTTTCATCTCTGGCTGAGAAACGTGGATTCCTAACTCCCTCACTACTTGGTCATGATTTGGGCTCCAGGCCTGTTGGTCACACGACTGCCATCACATTGCATATAAATGTATTTGAAGAATGAGGGCTAGATTCTCAGACACTGGAAAAATGATAACTTCATTTGACCTCTGACTTTTGACACCTATTAAGCAAAATTCTCTCCTTAGTTAGCCAGCTGACTCCCTAAAATGGAGGCCTTGAAGGCTGTGAAATAACTCCAGATACATAGGTAGAACTGAAAGCAAAACTCCTTTGCAATAGTAGCCTGCTATCTCGCAGCCATGGATTTTCCAGTTCCCACAACCGTATTACATATGGAGACCGGTTAGAAACCTCTCAAGATTTGCTCTTGATACAAATTACTTCAGTTTGCCTGGGAAAAGACAGCATTCGAGATGAACAAAGCTCCCTGATTGAGCTCTCAGTGATTAATCACTGCAAGAGCCTGTGGGAGGAAGGAGCTGAATACTCTGACACAACCCTATCCTGCTACTGAGACAAACTGGGGGAACTGGAAAGGGAACAAGGGAACAAGAGGGTTTCTGCCCAAACTCTCATCCTGGAGATTTACAGAGAAGAGGTTTCAGGTAGGAAAATGCTGAAGGACAAATAGGAAAGATTAGCCAATGAAATCTGGCTAATGGGTTTGCACTGTGGCACATGCCATGTGTGCTCTTGGAATGGGATCAGTTTTGCAGAGGGGAAGAGGCTGATGTTTGGTGTTTGCCAGCTTTGTATTAGCATATGAGCCAGCACTACTCAGCCCAGCAGCCCGACAGCAGGGCTGCTTGTCCCCACAGGGGGGTCAGGTGAGAAAAAAGGAGTCCAGACCAGTGTCCATACACTCGGCCTCCGGGAATGGCCTTGTTTACACGGGCTGCGGCTGTTCCAATGGCTTGGTGCACAGGAACTACTAAGAAGAGACAAAAGAAACGTTACCAAAGGCAAATAGAATAAGCCTGGGAAGCCTGAGATCTGGGTGGATGTCTGGAACAAAACAGCCTTTGGGATGTGGGATGTAGCAAAATTGGCTGAAGTCTCACCACAAAGGTTTGCGAGAACTCCCACTGCTGTATGGAGATTGCTGCCTTCTCCTGGTGAGCTGGGCAAAGCACAGCTGGAGAAACGAGCCCAGCACAGCTGAGAGTCTTGTTCTGAAAGACCTGGCTCTGTCAAACTTCTGTGCCCTTAACATTATCCATTTCTATATTTTATATAAAAAAAGGATGACCTGCAAACCCATAGTGCTAAAATCAGTTGCAAGGACCTCACTGATTCTTTTATTGCTACACAGAGAATATCCCATGAAGTTTCCTCCTCCCTCCCTGCAAAAAATGACTGAATGAAACAACTAATACCTTCCAAGGCATCAAGGCAAGCAAAATGAAGAGGACTTTGGAAGAAGAAGGGTGTGGACATCTCTTGGTTACTAAAGTGCTGTTTTTCTGCCAGGGCAAACAGACAGAAGGGGGAAGTGGACGAGGGAAGTTTCTCTGCTGGAGCTCCCTGCTTGCTACAACTGCTCCCGGAGATAAGACGTGGATCAAGGGAGATAGCAGGCTTGGCTTGCCTCTGCTGGGCTCTGCGGGGCTCTGCTCTGCTGTACGGAGCCTGGCCAAGCTGAGCGCGTGCACAGCTCCTTGCGAGGAGTAACCCCACTGGCAGCTGGACACCCTGGAGGATTTATGAAAAAAAGGTGTAGCCATCTTTCCCAGATGTATTCTGGAGACGAGTTTTTTCACAAACAGCCTTGCCTCACTTGGACTATCTGGGCTCCTCTGGAGAGCCCTGTTGAAGGCCAGGGCCTATCAGCTGTCCTGGCAGGAATTTGGAATTGTGCTCCCAGGCAGTGCCGAGCCCCACACTTCTGGCTCATCACACTGAGCCCCTGGCGAGTCCATCGGACCTGCCCTCACACCACAACCCTCAGGCTGCCCAGTGCCCTCTGGGAGACTCTCGCCCTCTCCCGTCTCCAGTGGTATTCTTCTGCCGAGACTGTTTTTTGCTTTGTGAGAGATCAAAGGAGAATAAACATCTCCATCTTCCCTCCGAATATATCCAGCCTAATATGCATGGTATTTTTATTGTGGAAGGGAGCGATTTGTAAGAAGAAATGAAAATCTCCAGCGTGTCAGCTCATAGGAGCTAATGATGTTTACACAGACATACCACACTGATGGAATAGTCCCAACATCCCCTTCTCTGGGAGGGGGGAGGGGAGGAAAAAAAAAGGGGGGGGAGCGAGGGGGGAAAAAAAAAAAAAAGAAGGAAAAAAAAAAAAAAAAAAAAAAAAAAAAAAAAAAAAAAAAAAAGGAAAAAGAGAAAGGGAGAGACAGCGGAGAGAGGAGTGACCCACGCTCCCCTCCCCCGGCTCTTTCCTGCGCAGCAACCTGTACTTGACCCTCCCGAGCCTGGCTCTGCTCAGCCTCCATCCCGCCCCGCCGGAGCCGCAGCGCTGATACCAGGCAGCTGATGCGCCGCCTCATCCAAAACACACACTTGGGGGAGGCGCACGCCCACGCCAAGCTTCGGGGGGGCTTGGGGGCCGGGGAGGGACGGCACCCACCTTCCCCAGTCCCGTCTGGCCGGGCCGGGGTGTGCTGGGCCGCCGCCGCTGTTTGCCAAGCACTACAAGTGGCGCGAGAAACGGGTCCACTTCAGGGTGGAAATATTTCAAATGCTTCGTGGGATGGAGCTGGGGGAGAGGTTGCCCGGCCAAAATTTGCGGGAGGAGGGACCGCCTTCCCCCAGCCCTGCTCCCTCAGCCCCTCCCGGCCTGTCACCCCCGCAGCCTTCTGAAGTCCAAATTGACGCCCATTTGGGTGGGCTGGCTGGCGCAGCTCAGGGACCGAGAGCTCTGGGCTCCACCGGTCCCTTTGCTTTCTCATCCCTTCAGCCCTCCATGCACCCATGGGTGCATTAGATTATCTCTGCGGGCGCACATCCCAGTGGCTGTCAGCTTTCTTGGGCAAGGGGCATGGAAAGGGGTCCCTGAAAAACCATACGTGCTTATAAAAGGCAAAGGAAACAGAAGGTGAAAGGTCTCAGAGTTTAAAAAAAAAAGTCCTCTATGAGTCAAATTTTCACATTCAGTCTCTCAGCCTTGCTAGTTCCAATTTGTTGCTGTGTTGTTGAATTCCCAACATCCATGTTTCTGCTGCTGCTCAGGGGTGAAGCAGAGAGCAGCTGAGTAGCCACTCTCTACCTGCCCTGTGTGCTTCCCTCTGTTTTTGTGTTGGAGAAGAACTATTACAATGCATTTCTGTGAATCAAAAATTCCGCTATTAAATATTTCTTTTATAATGCCTGTAATGTACACAGTTTCCTTGAGTTTTGCCACAGATTTTATAGACAATCTTAATAGCGAAGCCTTTTTTTTTCTCCTTATTTCTTGCTTTCTAGTTTGTGATTTCCCCCCCACCCCCCCAGTGCCTTTGTTTCCTGAAGTACAGGGCTTGCTTCTAGCAACAGACCAGGTTGCTCTGGACTGACCTATTTCCCTTGGAGCTGATATGAAGACCTGGGATAGGTCAGGGCACCAATGGAAATTTCAGGCTGTGCACAAAACAGTGAGGCTGCAGGAAAGCCAAAGTGACAATTTATTTTTAAAAAACCACTGTGGATAAAACTGTGTGGAATAGTTCCTCAGCTGTGGAACTGCCAAACACTTGCACAACTAAGGTAGCACTGATCAGTTTGTAAACCCCTGTCCCTGTTCACAGGGTCACTTTTTGAATGGTGCTGCTGGTAGAAAAATTGATCTCAGAGCAGCTGGGGACTGGAGGGGATGTGTTTATACCCAAAGCCATGATGATTTTGTCTAGAAAGCACCTTTTATCTGAGCCTGCTCACAGAATGCATTGTACTGTGGGTGTGAGATGAGCTGCTTTTCCACACTGAGAGCTGAGAAGGTTGCCAGTCTCCTAAGCTTTGGAGCTAGGTGTTAGTTATTTTTTTTTTCCTCTCTGGCAGCTTCTATAGAATAAACACAGATTTTAAACACAGTCTCTGTCTTGAGTTTACTATTGTCTTAGTGCATCTCTAAAGATAGGACAAGTGAAATATGATGGAACAAATGGCCACAGAGGATCTTGCCATGGTATACCCAGTCAGTCGCCTCACATGGCCAAGTGCAAGCAGCTGTGAAAATAGCTATTGAGGGAAACAAGTATTGCCCAATTCACCTTGTTTTCAGGATAAGGCTGAATGATTTTCTCTGAAATCAAGAAACTGTTCTCAGCATTCTGTGCTATATTTTTAAAACGGTATTCCTGAA
>NW_020955287.1:1160307-1191287 GCF_003031625.1 Empidonax traillii | reverse complement strand
AGGCTGAAAATAACATATAGTCATTTAATTCTGAAATATCACAGAATCACGGGGTGCTGAGTTTCAGCTGTTGTAGGGGATGCAACTATGGCACCTTTAGTAGGCTGTCCAGTACTTTCTCTAATTTACCTGAGCCAGTGCCTCTGCATGCATTTGCTAAGGCAAAGGTCCAGTCCCTGGTTCGGGACAAAAGACCAAACTCATCTGGCACTGCAAAAGAATGGAACTATTATTTTTCTGCTTGGGAAATATAAGCAAATGTGTGCCAAATACCCAGTTCTGTGATTCTAAGCATTATACTCATGAATGCCCTTACAGAAATAATGTGGTTACTGGTGTCCAGACCTCTGTCTGTGATTTAGTGCCCTGTAGCTGGGCTTTGCACTTCTCTACAGTTCCCCTTATCCATAAGCCTTCCAGTTTTTCAGATTTCTAAGCAAATACACTCAACAGTAAAAAAATGTCAAATAGTCCTATTTTGAAGGCAGCCCATCAGTAAAACCCACTCAACATCAGATAATTTGAAGTGTTCTGATTTAAATCAGCTCCCAAGGCTCCTCATTCTCCCATCCTTAGATGCACCCCAGGGCATCTGTTTGTGTGCAGTGTCCCAGTGTTGTTCACCTCACCAGTGAATAGCCTCGATTTTGTGCTCCACTTTGAAGCGGGTAAAATCACTTACCTTTTCTCATGTAAGATGACATCATCCTGAACAAAGTATAAGGAAACAAACAGACAGAAAGCTCCTTATTAGAGAAAAATGCTCATGCATCTAGTTTCTCTCCCATTTAAGACCTTGTTTTCAGTGCGTAACCTGATGCTGGATGCTGCTTGGATTATTGTAATGGCTGCATACGAGATTGAGGAGTACTTTGTTTCTGCCCTCCCTCTTCCCAATTTTTCCCCATTTTTACCTTCACCTTCTTTTTCTTCCAATGCAAGTTCAGAAGCTCAGTTGTAACTTATGTTGTTGACATTACATGTTTGCCAAGTTTGGGTATTACAGCACTCATGCAGCTCCAGTTTCATTCAGTTTTCCCTCTGTGCTTTATCCCTTTTATCTTTGGCCCTATTAATGTGATTGCCCTATGACAACAGTTGCTGGAAGACGTACAGGAGGGCTGGATCAACCCATGTTTCCCAGTGGCTGCTGAATGAACGCTGCCTTCACATTGGTGCTGTACCCCAGCAGGAGAGAGCAGGAGAGCCTGTGCAGCTCTGCTCCTGGCAGGGAGATGTGTGTCTTCTTTAAGGAACTTAGCTGGTCGTGCTAAGGATACTCCAAAGCAGCCTGGCAAAGCAGACTTTTGCAGTTCATTGAATAGCAAATGGGCAGGTTTGTCTTCTATTTATTTCTCCTTTTATCCTGCTAGTGAGGGATCATCAACATGCAGACAGTATCTAACACTCCCAGATAAACTGCATCTGTACAGACTCATTCAGACACAGGCTATAAATACTCGCCGCCTGTGCACAGACTGCCGCCATGCTCCCTGAGTGCCTCTTCCAGGGCAGACTTTCCAAAAGGTTTTTGGAAAGATCCTTCTGCAGTGCCCAGACCATGCTGCGATGAGACCTGAGAGCTGTGATTAGCAGCATGTAAATGCTGCTATGGCAGAGGCACCTACCACTTACCTTCTCCATTTTATACCTATATGGTGTCAGTGCTGTGATTTAAGTAGGTTCCCTGTCAACTGCGACATAAATTACAGCCAGCATTCTGGCACAGGACTCTGGGATCCATTCAGGGCATTTCCCTTTCCAGAGATTTGTTTCCTCCAGAGCAACTCACTAAAGTAATGCCTTCCTCCTTCCCACTGCCCTCAACTTCATGTTAAAGACACTGTTAACCTGGTGCTGCCCTTCTCTTAACCCTGACAGAGAAAAACGGAGCAGGATGCTAAGGAAGAGTTAAATAATTAATTTAGAGGTATCTAATTTTCCAAATCTTGCCTAATCCGGCTTTCCAGTTTAGCATTCATTTTCCCCACCCTTTGTATATACCAGTTTCAGCCCTTTATCTCTCCTACTTCTAAATATTTTACTGGGGTTTTGTTTTATACAGCTGAGAGGAATGCTGTTCTGATAAAACAGGGCTATAATCTCCTCAGGCTGCATTTCCTTAGTTCCCACTCTTCATCTGTAGCTTTTAAACAAAAAATCTTTACTAGATGAAAATAAAGACGGTGAATTTCAGTGGTACATTTAATAATTCATAAATCAAATGAAGTTCAAACAGGTTCAAAGTTTAAAAGTTTAAAAGTTTTGCTGAAGCTTTAAAGTTTAAACTGTCAGAGACTTTGACAAAAAACTTTTCCTGTCTGGAATATTTAAGATTGTTAAACCATATTACATGCATGGCTATTGCTACATCTTTTCAACCATAAGTTGTCTTCTAAAAGAATATTAATTGTATGTTTTTTTAAACAACTAATACATATGCAGTATAAAGGAGCATATTATTAGGGTAAAGAAGATCACAGCTTTATAACCTGCATATTATACAAAGTTTTTTCAGGCCAACTTACTTTGGCCAGCAAGAAATCACTTGATTTATTAATGCTGCTATGAGCTAGAGGGGTAGGAAAGGTCTCCTTTTAATGGCTTGGCCATTAGGAAAGAAGAATTCAGGCGAGTGTACACAACTACAAAGTCTGAAAAGCATTAAGTTTTATGCATGATGTCCTTCCAAACTTTGGAAAACATTGAGGATCTGTTTCTGTTCTTGCTTACACCAGTATCAATATCAAAGTCTGAATGCCACGGAAACCAGAATGCCACTGAAACTAGTGAATTTGTATGTGAACTTGTTTATACTAACTTAATTTCCATAATGTATTCAAAGATCCCTTTATTCGTATTTTTATCATCCCCAAAGCATTTAAAATATTTTCAGAAATATATTTTCATTCATTGCATTTCTGAATGCAATTGCAGCTCTAAATGAGATTCTGTGAAAGAAATAAATAGCACACTAGGCAGATGCTTGTACCTAAAAGGAGGAACAAATTTCCCTTGGGGAAAAACTGGCATGGCATCAGAGGAACCCCACCAACATCCAGTGGCTGAGACCCAGGTTCAGCTGAGATGTAAGCACCATCAGTAAGCCTAGAATTTGATATCTTTCCTTCAGTAAAAATAACACACACTCTATCTGTCATTATTAGCCTCTAAAATCATTTAGTTTTCATGAATGAGCTCATGAAGTAAGCTGTTTGTTATGGTAAAAGCAGAAACATTAATGGCTCTAAATGGTTTTAACTGATAATAGTCTGATAGACGGGGCAAATGGAAATAGGCATCATAAGCTGCTTGGTTTCTAAAGGAAGTAAGGATTGGAGAGAGTAAAGTGAGGGAGAAAGGCAATTCACGGTTCCTCATGTAGCATAAAGTGGCAGTAAGAAAGGTATGTCTCGGAGTTATTTTTGACTCTCTAAAGCAGACCAGTTGCAATATTAAAAGTTCAGCAGAGAGCAGAGTCATGTTCTTCCATCAGTCAGGAATCCCGTACTCCTTCTAATAAGTGCAGATTTTTTCCAGCAAGTAGCACAGAATGTTATGCACATGTTACAAGACTTGTCTTCGGCCTCTCAGACTGCCTTACCCTCACTGAAGTTAGCAGTGAATAAAGGACAGTTTCCCAGCATCCTACTCCAGTGGCTTTTCTGTCCCCTCCCACGCCCCCGGGCTCATTGGAATAGCATGTGAATTGTGATGTGAACGAACTGCAATGAAGGCTTACAGTGTCATGTCATGTCTCATTTTTCCTGCAGGAGATCATTTACAAAAAGTCAACAAAGGGGAGATACAAAACCTGCCAAATAAAGTTATTTAAAAACATATTTGTGGTATAGTGTTCACACAATGCAATTCACAAACCTTAGCAAGCACCCAGGACTAGGTGCCCACAAGTATATTTACCAAGAACCAAGCACTAGGGATTAAAACTGAACGTATCATGAGGGAAGATGACTAGAACTTCCGAAGTACTGTCCAAAAATCCCTTCATCCTGAGCTGGAAGATGCCTGTGAGCAGAAAGCATTCGCACAAGGTGGATCCAAACCCCAATCCACCACTTCCCCCCCATCTATAAGGTTTAGGTATCTGACTTAAGGTCGGTTATAAGGTGCTGCTACCCCCACAGGGACCTGTTGAACCTGTGTGCCTGCAGATTTTCAGTTATGGGTCTCTAGGATTAAGCAGCTGAATACATGTTTTCCATTTCAAGATTTCAGGCTTAAAAGCTTCAGATCGTCCTGTTCATTTTGGAGATGTCACTGAAGTGTAATAACATGACTTGGCAGTGTCTTGCTTGTAGTGAGTTTGATCTCATTTCTGTGATAGTTTAGCATCATCCACTTGGAACTGACTTACTTTGTTATCCTAAATGGCAAAGAATTACTGAATGACTCTTTTATAACTTGTTGGGAAGAGGCAGTGGCCATCTTATGACAAGGTTATAAATGAATTGCAAGTCACGATTTCTGTTAGCTTAAGCACAGAACATAAACAGGTTGTATGGAGATTTTATTTCAGGGACTGCTAACTGGTATGGCCAATGCCCCAGATGCTCCTTGCTCGTGTTTCTAAATGAAAAGCCTTCACAAGCCCTGCAGCGAAGGGAAATCCAGCAGCCATACCAAGCAAACAATGCTACAAGACATCTATCCTCTGCTTAATTTTCAGGCCACAACTCTTTGGGGACTGCTTTGCATTCTTCTGGTGGCTTTCCTCTTTAGTACCCTCCCTGCTGGGCTCATCTAGGGAGAAAAAGGGCTCGTCACTACACAAAAACGTGGGTAGTCCCGCACGAGAAGGGACATTTTCACCAAGTTGCACTAAGATATCTTCTTTTGGTGGAAAAGAGAATCCTTATATTCCTCTCTCAGATTATATCTTATTTGATTCCTGTGTTTAAAATTTTAGGCAACTTGTGTCCAAGGCTGAACCACTTAGTCCTGTGACAGGTACAGTGCCAGAAAGCATAGAAAGCATGGAAATAGTTCCAACTGTGAAGAAGTTCTGTCGACATCATTTGCAATTGTTACCAGCCTGGACAGGCCTCTCAGACAGGTCAGGGTACAGATTCAGTGAGGTCAGGGTTAACAGTTTAGGGATGAGTAAAAGACTGACCCCGAGAACTGTTACACAAATGACTTTCTTTCAGCATGTTGGATGAGGAGTCAGCCTTGGAAGAATAAATAAGGAAAGTAGCTTCCCTATGTGCTAGCCAGCACCCTGCTACCAGGCTGCAGAAAAGAGAAGCAAATACCTGTTTGCTAGCCTTCAGGAGCACTCAGTTTCCTCTGGGAGGTGTTTTTCAAAGCCTGAAATCTCCTTCCTCACATACTCCCTGCTTTTAATGATGGACTCATCCATCTAACACGTGTGATGCTGCAGGGCATGCAGGAGGACAGGACCTAGCCCTCCTACTGGGCTACTGTTCACTGCCTATTTGCAAGGCTTACCAGATCTGACCACCAGATCTGACAGATTTCAGCAGATCCTTTGCCTACATGCAGCAGTTGTTCCCAGTCACGGATGTAGAGTGAGCAGTGGGAGACTGAGAAGCCGAAGTGGCTCTTGAGCAGCTGTTCTGAGGAATTCTCCTCAAAGCTACTCTACTCA
This sequence comes from Empidonax traillii, assembly GCF_003031625.1. NCBI lineage: Eukaryota > Metazoa > Chordata > Aves > Passeriformes > Tyrannidae > Empidonax > Empidonax traillii. Next base: position 1,185,658 of record NW_020955287.1, on the reverse strand, counting down.
CAGTCGCCGCCACTGGAGTGAGTCTGGGAATGTTCCCTGCCCTGGGTAAGGAGCAGGAGGAGCTCAGCTTCGTACTTGATGTTGGAAAACTTCACAACGTTCAAATTTCAGCTGACTGCGTGCATTTAAAAGAGTTTCAGGATGGGACAGTTCAGAACTAATGAGGCTACTTTGGATGTCCCATGAACAGGTCCTTTACTCTAATGACCTAGCAGATATTGTTAGTTAACTAAGAGGTATATGTGATGCAGGCTTTGGAGTGTTATAGTCTTTTCTGCATCACATGCCAAGCCAGAGCTATGCCCTCTGACTACTTTTAATGAAGAGAACGTCTGAGGTCTTGTTTTGCAAATGTTTAGCCTGTTTTAATATAGAGGACCTTTGGGTTTTGAAGACAAAAGGAGAGGTTTCCTGGGAAGAGTTTTGATTTTACTGGTCTTCTCAAAGGAATTAAAAACCGAAAGGAAATAAAGGAACTAAATTCTGCATTTTGTAATCACCGTACTTATGTGACAAAACCAAACAAAAACAACCCCCCAAAATACTGAGAAAAATCCATCAAATCTGAGACAAAGAAAAATGGAGTGACATAGTTCTCTAGATCTGGCCCTCAACCACAGTAGAGCTTGGAGTGCCTTATTATACCAACTTATACCATTGTATTTTAGCAAGGAAATTTACTGTAATGACATTAGGTTAGGGAGTTTTCTTATGGTATATTTATACTGCAGCAGAACCCTACTTGCACCCAAAGACCTCTATGCCATCAGACATAGGATGAAGCTAAATTAAGGAGGAAAAAACTGCAGAAAAAGGACCCACAGAATTTTTGTGTGTGTCTTACTAGACTGAGACATCAGAGCAAATAAGGAGAAGGTGTCAGTAATTATAGCAAGTGTCTGAACTGTCCCACTAGAAATACCCTGGCCTGTTACCAAAGGGACTGAGGCACAAGGAACAGCAGATATCTTGCTGATATCTTATGAAACCATCCTTTCTCAGCACAACATATCAGCTTTCAGAAATTGGCTACTGGACACCTCCTCCCTGAATTTCTCTAACCCTGCCCAGAGCTGTAGACTTCATCCCTTCATTACATTCTCAGAGAAACAAGTGCCACCATTGCATTCTGAGTTTCTACAGGAGAAAAGGAATCCCTTTTGTTTGTTTGTTTGTTGATGGACTTTACACTGGATCTGCCCAGGAGATTTCGCTGACATGGAAGGGTGGGCAGGTCTCATCAGCGGCAGGGGGAGGCGCCAGGACTGTGATATTCTGCTCTTCTCTCTGGTCCCAGCCTTGGCCTCACACAAGCTCAGGAGGTGCTCCTCCAGCACTCTGATAAGCTGCTTCATGGAGCTAAACCAGCAGGATACTATTCAATTGATTTCATTTCTAACCTGGGAGAAGACTGGATGGCCAAGGCCTGTCTTAAGTCAGTTTAGGCTGATGTGGACGTGTAACTTCATTTTAGAAACGTGATAGATGTTCCCATTTCACTTTTTTTTACATCAGTAACTTTTCTGTAAACTAGTATTCTCTCTCACACACTTGCCTGTGTTCCCACTGGATGCAAATAGATTTCAAAACACAATTCTTCTGAAGATTGCTGGTTTAATCTCAGTGCAGTGCTGCCAATTATGACCTTTAGTCCCACATGCTGAAGATAACCTCCTGAAATCAATGGGGTTCCCTGCAAAGTTGTGCTCTCTACAGCATTATCAGGATCTTGCTTGCAAATTACACCATCAGTCCCGGGGTCCAGCTACCTTAGCTTGCAAAAGCAGGTGACACAAAACCAGGGATAAGCCCTGGAGCTTGTTGCAGCCTTTTCTGCCATCATCTACCACATTCCTGATTTCCCCTCTGAGGAAAATTTGAAGTTGGGACCACAGCGTATGTAAGAAGACTTGAGGCAGTAGACTGTCCATTTCTGGGGGTAGGAGATAAAAAGCACCCAAATAGTTCTCAGTCTAATTTTGTACTTGTAACGACATTCTTATCCTTTTCTCCATCTTCTAAATTACAAAAAGATAAAATCTGCTTTGGAGATAATCCCTTTTCCAAACCACAGGGTGATTTCCCGTATCTCGAAATCTTTCTCTGCAATAACTTTGTGTCCTGGTGTTCGGGGCAGCTGAATGGAGAGGAACTTCATGGACTCCAGGTATCAGAGATCCCTGCAAGCCTGTGTGTCCCAATAATCTGTCTCCTGCTTTTTGCAGGAGAGTTTTGCCAGACCTTCTGGACCAGGGCCTGTGGTTTTGGAAGAGGAAACGTTATTTGTCTCATAATACAGACATCAAATACAAATAAGGGAGCTGCAGTTCCTGGCATGAGAGCTTTTTGTAGCAATTTACTATCCAACATCCTTATAATTAATGAGGGCTATAACCACTATTTTTAGTACAGCTAAAATGAGCTATAAGTTATTAGAGGGAGACGTGTTGTGTAATATGTGACTAATGTACCATTTTAACAAGAATTTCTATTACATTGCTGAAAATTGCAGGGAAATGACTTCCAGAGTATTCCAAGTGCTCTAGATGCTCTTTGAAAGCACAGTAGAAAGCAATCTTCAGCTTAGCTGGCCTGACTGGCTAATTAAGTCAAAGCCTTCAGAAAATTAAATTACTATAACGTAAATTTAGTCTGCATATTGCAAGAAAGAAGTGGCCAAATGTATTTCAGGTGTGACGAGACTGAAGTCATTGAAATTAATTGGGGCAAGAGGTGGAAAATGGAAATGGGAGAAGATTACCAAAGGCAGAATTGATGAAATAAGATGTTTCATTTAATGGGGTGATTAGCCTAGCCATTAAAGCCTGTCCCCTGAGCCTCCGAGGTTAGGGCAGAAGTGGAGGAAGATGACACGATGGGCCGTGAGGGGGAGGTAAGTTGAAACCCATGCAGGTACTAGGAGAAAGCCACCATCTCAGAGTAGGGTTTCGTCTCTGCCACTGTGGGGTAACCAAGTATCTTGCGTGATTTGCTTCTTATCTACCTTTGCTTAATTGCACTGTCACACATTACCCAGCATCAAAATCCCATCTTGGAAAACGGAGATCCAGAATCTCTGTGTATTTTACCCATCGTTTCAGTGGTTTCATTTTACCCATCGTTTCATCCCAGCTTCCCTGATACATGCCCAAAAACCCTCAACACAAATCTCCCTCTCACGCCCCCACATCCTCTCCCCTGGGTAACAACCCCAAGTAACACCCTTCTTTCAAAAGAAGTAGTATAAAACTTTTTTTTTTCCCGTCTCTGGAGTTGGGGCACATTCTTCCCTACATAATGATGTTGTTTTCTTGTCTGGCAATGTTGTACACACTGTCACATCTGTTTGCTATGCAATTCAATTCATAAAAGTCAGCAGCCTGTTGAAGTGATTACCCGTATTTGCTCAAGAGATGCCCAGTACTGGAATTGCAGGGAGAGTGTATTACAGGTTGGAGTTACAATATTGACCAGGATCTGGGAGGAAGCTTGTACAATCACATTAGCCATTCCTATTTATGACTCCTAAGCTAGTTAACCTTAATACAGCTACTCTTAAGAGATACAGATGGGAAGTAACTCTGTAAAAACTGCACACTGTATAAAGTTTACGTGCAATCAAGTTGAAGATGGAAAGATGAGGGAGTGGATCCTTGAGATCCAGATTACTTCAGCTGCTAGGCAAAAGCACTGGCATTGGCTGGATCATCAAGTGTTCCAGCCCAGACAACGACATGCTCTTGAGAGAGTGCTCCAGCAAGGAGTATAAGGTCACCAGCATTGGCCTGGTGCCTCACTGCCTGAAGGATTTTTGTCTGTGCCTGGAGGATTTTCATCTGCATCTTCTAGGCACTTCCCAGCAAAGTGGCATGATGTGAGGCACGCTGAGCACAGATGCAAGACGCAAAACAGGCAGGGAACCTATGTGACTTTTTCTTCACCAGAAAGTGAGACAAAGGTAAAAAGAGCCTGTATTCATTATGGAAGAAAAAAAAAAAAATCCCTGTGATGGAGCACAGCCCTCAGAACACAAACTGGACAGTGGAAATGCCAGTGGGATTTTTCAAAGCACGAAAGTAATTTAGCAACATGTATTTATTTCCTGTTTCAGAAAAGGTGCTATGAAGGCATGAATTCCTAGGGGATGAATCATATATAAAAGACACACATTGTTTAGCTTTGAAATTGCATGCGGAATGCCAATGAGATAATTCAGCACATGTTGTCCTCCATTCATAAAGACCTCGCATGCTGATCACCTAGCAGGTGTGCATCCAAACAGAAGATGAAGCTGGAAAAGACCATCTTTTACCACTTGTGAAACACCATTTTTTGTCTTTCCCCTCACACTTTTGTTAGTGGCATGAGTAGCAGGTATAGATACCTTTTACAGAAAAGTAATTCCTGTCAAAGAGGTTATATTAGTACGTTAGAAAACTGAAGTTAGAGAGCTCCTCAGCGTTCCTAGTTTAATAAGCAATCATGTAATAACTTATTTCCAGGATTCCAAAATCTGAAGAAGATGTTTTCTCTTCCGTGGTAACTTTCAATTTTCAAAGCTGGCAATGCTTTTTCTGAAAAAAACCGACTCCAAATGGGCATAGTTTTATGAGTTGCATTGATGACATTTATTGATCAGCTATAAATGTGAGATCTTTAATGGTCTTGAGCAAGCTAAACTCTATAGCTCTGTCCATAAGCGTGCAAATATTGTTCCACCCATGCTGAAAGTTATTTATTGACACTTAGCAATTTATATGAGGTCATCGACCTTTAAAACAGGTCTCTTTTTGAAAATTTTATTGCCATGTTACATTGCATGACTAAAAATAATTAACTATCTACATTGTTTAATGACACTACCAGACTACCAACAATAAGGTGAAACAGAAATATGAGACCTTGGAAAATTCTGCCTCCTGGTCACTGACCTTTTTTTTCTATTCCTGAGGGATTTGTATGGTCTGATAACTGAAGCATCCATGCTGCCTCCTAGTCTTTAATATATTTGTCCTCTGAACACCTTTACAAGAGAGCAAAGGAGTTTTTTTTCTTTCAACAAATGGATATCTGAGACATGGAGTAAATAGGAGTGGACATGACATGGCATGGACTGAATCATGAAATGCTGCTGGCACTAGTATAGACAAGCAGGAAAACATTTTGGAAAACAGTTCTTGCAGCAAAATGGCCAAGTATGTAACTAGTTATTCACCCCATAGGCAACACTCAAGCAACTGTTGATAATTACTTATTGTTAAGTGTCTCGCTTTTCCTGTTGCAGTCATCGTTAACACAAACAAATAAAAATCACCTGTCTACCCCTGCAGCTGTCTATAACTGGGAGTATCTGGGCACACCTTTAATTCTCTCACATCATGTTGCCTCTGGCATCATGATGGGAAAATTCCCTGTGGCAAGGACTTGCAGGAGATTTCTGGAATAACCAAACACTGCCTAATGGATGAATTATGAAGGATGGAAGCACAGCCAGGAATAAGACTAAGCTCAAGAATTTTAGCAATTGATAATGAATAAATATGATATCTGACAGCTGAGCGAGGGTGTGGAATAATACCCTTTTCAATATGTCACAGATGGTTCAGTCTCATCAGCTGCCTTGAAATGCATGAGAAAGTGGGATCTTTTCATATCCTCCCTTTCTCAGAGCTTTCTTTTATAAACTTGTCCTTAAAATGAAAATAGTAATTTGGTCTGTCTTTTTGATTTACCTTTTCACAGAATTAATAATCTGATCTTAAGTAACAAAGATTTATCCCTTCGCAACAGCTTCAGTCTCCCTGTGTCCGGTGGAAGATGGGAGATGGTTCAGCCCAGGGCAGGGCCACAAGCCGGGGCTTGGGAAAGAGGACTGAGAGTTTCCCTTGCATCTTTTTTTTTTGCCTCAGATCCCAGGTCAGCCATATGACCATTTGTCAGTGGCTCTGTACCCAGTAAAAGAGCTCTGCAGCCATTTAGAAAATCAGTTCTGAGGGTTTCTGGCTTGCTTAATTCTCTGCAAGTTAATGTGCATGCAATTTTACAGCTGATTTCAACCCAAGCCACTAATGATGGTAATAAATATCTTCCAATTTTATTAAGTCAGACGTAATTAGATTTTTCAAAGAAACAAGAGGAATGGGACAGATTAGATCTATGAATATATGAGATTAAATTCCCCTTTCACTTGTAGCAGTCCTATTTGAGTATCAGAATTGGTGCCTGTATACTACTGATTTAAGTGTACCTCTTTATCAGTAAATTTAATACCTGTGCACATATATAATAGACCTCAGTACTTTTAAGAGCAGAGTTTGCCTTGTTCTCTCTCGAAGGAAATGGGAATTCATCACTCTGTTAGCACACGTCCCAGAGGCAGAGGCAAGCACTTTGCTTGGGGGCCACTCCTTGTTCTGCCTGTGCCCTTCAGCTGGAAAACACTTGCAAAGTGAAACTTGCTCTTTCTGACTGAGTTTAGGGGGAAGAAAATCCAGCCACAGGCTTTGCACATGTTCACAGGAAAAGCACAGCATTGCTCTGCCTGTAAAGCATGCTCTGAAGACAGCGTGTGTATGTTGTGATGGGTATTAAAACTGACGTTTGGGTATTCTGGAGACACTCTGTGCCCCTGCCCTGCCTATGCCAGGAGTCTTTTCCCAGTGACTAGACACTACCTTACCTTAACCAAGGATGCTGTGTGGCAGTGTTGCAGATATCATACGCTCCTCCACACCACCGTCCTGCCCAGGTCTGAGATTCCACTGCCTGCAAGAAACACATGAAATATTAAAATGCATAAGCAAATTCCCAGTGTAACTGTTGAAGCAGTCTGCATGACAGTAAGTTGGACCAACTGCTTTCAGATGAACTGGCGGTCTTATCATAAGTCATAACATCACCAAGATATTTCATGTTCAAGATGATAATCATTTGAGTGTCACAGAAGAATGTTAGGCTTCTACAGGAGAGTCTGGACCATCCCCTGTCAAATCCATTTTATCATACCAAGTTGGAAGGACTTTTCATCAGCTTGCATTTTCCTTCAAACAGTGACATTGTCTGAAGACTCTAGGTTGAGACTTCGAGCAGAAAAAAAAAAGAAAAAATTGATGCCTCTAAAGGAAACTTATCCCAAGGGAGTTTGGTAGCAGATTCATATCATATTCTGAATATCTGCCCAGCCTCTTATAAGTTTTTATTATTTCAAACGTTTTGAACTCACAGGAAGAACAGTTAGAAATTGTATTGGGGTCTTTTTCTATCTGTCTTCTTTTTACCTACTTTTTTGATGTAACATACACACAATTTTGTATTACTGAAGTCCAAGAGTGCACTGATCCATTTGCGCCTGAGAATTCTTCAAGGCACTGTGCTGAATGCAGACTAGGTAACATTTTTGCAGCATGAGAAAAAAAAAATGCAACTGTAAGGCTGATCACTCAAAAGACTGAATGTTTTGTTCCTCTTCCTTCAGCGTGAGCTGCTCTAGCCAAGAATATTAACCCGAATAACAAAAGGGATGGCTGAAGGGGAAGTGCAAGATGAGGCTTAACATCCTCCAGACCTGAAAGTACTTTCTGCAGCAGAAGCTGCTATTATTGCTAAAGAGACTGTTGTCAGTTCAGGGACATGGGAGCCTTTATCTATGTTGCTTTGACTATATTGCTTGAAATTCAAGGAGAGTAAATTACTGGAGCTACAATATGAAAAGAGTGTCTTGTCATATGGGAACAGCCCGAAGATGTTCTCAAATGCATCCTTGTGAAGGTCCATATTTTTCTAGTTGTTAAGGATTCATTCCTTAAGAGTGAGTGTCCTCTGAAAGCCCTGAAAATGTGTCCCTGAAAGCCCTGAATTTCACCCAGTCAGGCCATCAGACAGCCGTGCTGTTTGGAGGAGGGGGAAGCAGCAGAGCAGCCAGCCTCACTGCCTTGTAGTGCCTGGGTCAGCTGAGCCTCAGGAGACTGCAGAGTAGAGAAAGTGTCTCTGCTTGCACAGCCCACAATCCCCATGGGACAACTGTATCTTTCTGCTTTCTGTGGGTAAACTCAGAGCCTTTGCTCAGGCCCAGATGCAAGTTCATCAGTGTTAGATGAAGAACCGAGTCAATGACTGGCCCAAGATCTGCCTGGTGTAATTGCCCTGGCATTGGCTGTTTGCCCCGGGGTGCACACACGACTGGCAGGCAGGGACCCACTGGCACCCTGACTGTGATGCTGAACGCTTCTGGGGCTGCTCACAGACATGCTTAAATGGGAAAAAATGGTGACTCATTCAAATAATAGCTGGCCCTCTAGTCAGAAGAACCCGTTACCAGACACAAACAGGCAACCTAACGCATACACTTTTTTTTTCACTACCCCCTTGCACAAAAGAAGCCATTTAAGGCTCAAAGAGTGTTTCCCACAAAGGCAGAGGGCAGTGGGTTAGTGGCTTCCTTCCTTAATGGGATGTGGACTGTGGGGCTCCTTTGGCTGTGTCGTGGCAGGGGGCAATGAAGGAAGGAAGCGAATAACACACAGCCATCCTGCACGCACCAAAGGGGCACGGAGGAGGAGTTAGAGGTTGTGAGCTGGGAATATCTGGGCTGAAGAATAAAAGCCAGGTGATCTCCAGAAGGGGCTAGAGATCCCCCCCCACCACTGGTGCCACATCTGTGAGAATACACAGCAGCTGATGCCTCCTGCACCTCCTAGGCAACACCTGCCATCCTGCCATCCAGCCATCCTGCCACCCTGCCTCTGACACGAGCCAAAGGGACAGGCTGTTCAGTGAGTGGCAAGTGTGTTGTGACCAGAAAAACCCAAACAGGAGATAGAGGGAGAAACTTCAAAATGAAGCTAAGAAGTCAACAGATACCCTCCTCCCTCCCAAAAATCTTGAAGGAAATAGTTGTATCCATACTGTTTTTCACCCTATCTGTGATTTTATACCTAATATCTGTCTTAAAAACAAGTAGTAGTGTCAGGTCAATGTATCATTTATTATCTTTTATACATAAATTTACTTCTCTGTTCACACTTACTATTAGATGAGCAGGAAGCAAGAAACTGACTGGTTTTGGTGGGAATTTCCCAATATTACAGTTTGTTTTGTATTTTAAATAATACATAGACTTGGAAAAGCACTGTACCTACAAAAACTGCAGTGAAAATCACAAATTAAGTATTATACCAGTATCTATTTACACTGAAATCTGAAGGAAATTATAGAACATGTAAGTAGAATGAAATCAACAATAAAACTCTCATTCACTCTTGTGGTATGCCTTTCTGAAAAAAATATACCAGATTAACTAAAGGATTAAAAGCAAAGATGAGGAAAAAAAGAAAGTGGGTGAAAGTGGCAGCAAATGAACAAAAAAAGCAAAGACAGTAAGCTCTTGTGCTTAAATAGAACCTTCCACTAGGCTACAGATTGGTGTAAGGTAGACTGAGAATACTTTTTTTTTTTTTAATTCATGTGTCTCATGGTTCAAAGATGAAACACTGGAAGCATCTGTGCTCTTTTCTGCCTTATTTAAATCACTTCAGGACAAATCCATTCCTGTTGTAAGTGGGTGTAACTCTGTTCAAGCCAGTGGAGTTGCACCTGCTTACACTAAGGCAAAATTTGGCTCAGTTTGGATCCAAATTAACTCAGCATCTGGAAATAAAAATGAGAGGCTTGGCATATTCCTGTAATTCATCTGGAATCTCATAAAGCCTGAGATTAGTTTATCTAATAGATTTACAGCTTGAAAAATATTTTATTCTGCTATCAACTCAGTCCAAAACTCTCCCTTTCCCAGCTCCCTTCATCCTTCCTCCCTCCCCTCTCTGGGCAGGAGGATCGGTCCTGCCTTGGCCCATGTTGTCCTGTTGCAGCTGGGGAGCACAGCTAATAACAGCACATCCTTTATGATCTCCAATGTGCTCCACAGTAGATTGTTCCTGTTGGTAAAGCTGGCCCTGCTGCACTCATCTGCCAGCTTCTCCTCAGACCATAAGGACGTGAGTGCCTGAGGAAAAGGAATGTTTCCTGTACCAGCACTCCAATGACTGGACCTGCAATATCTGGCATCACCAGGAAGGAGGAAGTCTGGTTTCCTCCCTTAATTACTAAAGAAGTGGTATAGAGGCTCGTATGGGGAGGACAGTTATATCTTTATTATTATTATTGTTATTATTATTATTATTTTTGCAACTTAGTACACCTACATTTCTTTAGGAGTCATCAGGGACAAGTAGTTAAGCCTGGGAACTGGTAAGCATTTAAAGGGATGTCTTCCAAATAAATGTAAGCACAAGGAAACGTCAAAGATCCTCCACGACAAGCCCACCCGTTCAGAAAAGGCCTGAGTAAATAGATAGCCTCTGCAATGTGTTGGGAAAGTCAACAAACTCAGGTTCTCTCACAGGAAGGGGGAAATGAATCCCTGAATCAAGGATTCTCTCCTGAGGAGACCCTGCCCACTACTCTGAGAAGTATAGAGTTACAGCCTTTTAATACAGTTTCTTGCTTGGCCCTCCAGAAAGGGTAGTCCAAAAAAGCACCCTGGAGCCTAAGAGAATCTGGCTCAGCAGAGGAGAGGAGCTTGTGTTATGCTTGGAAATGACCAGCAAGACAGATTAGTCTTTGCATTACACATTTGTTATGTTTGAACTTTGCCATATATGCATAGATAGGTGTATGATAACCCCAGCCTTCAGGGATAACCAAGTGAGCACATTGTCATGGTCCAGGAAGGGCTGTGAAACCACTGGTAACATTTGCAGATTTGGCAGATGGTAGAAACACTGCTTGGAGAAGAGGAAAAAAACATATGGCTCAGCCAGGAAGGTAGTGGTCTGTCTTGGATTAAGTACTTGCAGAATCACAGAATGGCTGGGGTTGGAAGGGACCTGTGCAGATTTGGGCTGAGGTACAGTTAATTTTCTTCATAATATGGGGCTATAGTTTGGATTTGTGCTTGAAACAGTGTTGATAATTGAGGGATGTTTCTGTTATTGCTGAGCAGTGCTCACACAGCCTCAGGGCCTTTTTTCCTCTTCACCCCACCCCACCAGTGAGGAGACTTGGGATGCAGAAGAAGCTAGGAGGGGATACAGCCTGGATAGGTGACCCTAACTGACCAGACCATATGGTGTCATGCTTAACCTATAGAGCTGGGGGAAAGGTTGACCAGGGGCAGCTGCTTGGAAGCTGTTCATCACTTGGTTGGTCTTGAGCAATTTGTTTTCATTTGTACCATTTGTCTTTCTTCTGTTTTATTTCGCTCGCTCTTTTTTTTTTTTTTAATTTATCTTCCCTTTCATTACATTATCGCTATTATTGTTGTTGTTATATTATTATTATTAATGTTGTTATTGTTACTATTGTAACTATTGTTACTCAACCCATGAGTTTTCTCACTTTTACCCTTCCAGTTCTATTCTCTCTTCTCCTGATGGGCAGAAAGTGAGTGAGCTCCTGGGTGGTGCTTAGTTACCAGTTGGAGTTAAACCACAACAGTATCTCTGGAGGTGACCTGGAGCAAACCCTCAGCTCAAGCAGGGCCATCCCTAAATCAGTTGCCCAGGACCATGCACAGACAGCTTCTGATATCCCAAGGGTGACAACCTGTGCCAGTGCTTCATTAATACTGCCCTGGTAGAACCTCACAGCCCAGCATCTCTTCATCTTTCAATTACAGGGTTGCCATTTCAGCCACTTCTCAGCCTAGCAAGGGAACTGAGTTGCTGCCTTGCCTGTGTGGGATAGCAGGTGGGTCACCTGATGGGTCAGAAAGGTGCTTATGCCGCCACAGGGTACAATGTCCCATTGCTTCCCATGTCAGCTTCATACCAAATGACCGTGCTGGTTATATCTATCCAGAGCACAGCACAAATCACAAAATTCAAAAGTTAATAATTTAGATTTTATCTATGTGGAAAGAAAGCAGCAACTCAGAAGGAGCAGGATGATTTTAATTAATAAACATGTTCCTGTCATCTCAGGACCATCAGAGCAGCATCTCATGGTAGATGTTTAAGAATTGCCATTCACACCAGACCTTTATCTCTTATGAGATGGGAAAAAAGTGCCTGATAGAGCATGCACATCTATAGGCGCAACTGCAGCATCTACTCCTAATCTCCACTCAAATACAAGTCAGTCAAATGATCTACCTCATCTTTCTTGCATGCTTTTGTCACTACATCATTCTTAAAAATACTCTTTTATTAAAACTTTTTTATCAAGCAGAGGACAGGAGCTTGTTGATAATGCTGTCCATGTCAGGATAAAGCTGGACACATTATTTGTAAAACGGTGAGGCTTGGCTTTTCTGAAGGAAGCTGTCAACAGCTGTCATGAAAGCTGTTTGAAAGAAACCGCTATTTGCCTGTAAAAATTTTGTCAGCAATGAAGAATCTACTTTAAAACCACAAATAACAATCAACTCACCTTCCAGTTCCTTCTAGAGTTTTCCTATTTAAAGCATACTGGATTAATTTCTAGCAGCAAGCAAAGAGCAGAGTTTGTTGCTTTGTGATCTTCTTTAGCTCGTTGTTGATTCAGAGAACTACGCCATCCAGACCAGGGCACTGAGAACCAAGAAACCTTATATTAAAGCAGATGTAAAGTCTTGTTGCATGAAAAGAAGTGGGAATTTTGCCATTTACTTCAAACTGCTCTGCTCTGTAAGAATTTGAATATAACCACAAAAATATAGCTCTAACATTTTGGACATCAAGGAGAACAAGATAAATTAGTCGTCAACAGATGTGAGATATTACATATTTTTTGGCTCTGTTTGGGATCTTTTGGAGCTGAGAACTTTGATAAGTATGCTTACTATTTTACTTTATCCAGGAAACAAGCTAGTTTTTCATTTTTCCTTCAAATCTTCAGAAGTGATTTTTACACTCAGTAAGTCCACAATATGAAGGGTGAGAAGTCAAGTCTGTTGTGGTGTACCTTGGACGAAAGATTAGCAAGGATCAGCAAAAAAAATTTAAGGAACATATCAGATTTTTATTCTATGATAATTCATAACTGGAAGCTAACTTCTTCCATGAAGAAATCAAGAAGTACTTCTTCTTATAAATGGTTTCTAGTATCTCTGAATTTTCCTCCTGTCACATGGACTGGTGGTAAGATCCAGCCAGTGTAACTCGCAACACAGATTAATTGTGTCATCTGATACATAAAATCTAGAAAAGAATTTGTTCATCTTGGCTTCTGATGACTCTTGTACTGGTCATGTCATCTAACTTGAGGTGTTTTTTTTGTTTTTTTTAATATTTCCCCAAGATGCAAAAAGAACCATCAAGTTCCAGCTGTCTCTGGCACCCAGATTCCAGTGAAGCCACTTATTTTCAAGTCTGGAATTTACCCAGAAAGCAGGAGTACTTTTGTCTTTCTTGCAGATGTCTGTGCGACAAGCCTATCAATCTGTACAGTTGATAGTGATTCCACATGCTTGTAAAAAGCATGCTTGTAGCTGCCTGTGGTAGTTATTTGCTTTGTTTTGACTAGCTCCATTACTAATTTTCTTTTGTCTCCCAGTCAGAGAAAAATAAAATTGCTGATAAACAATACTACAAGGAAGTGTTCAGAGTTGTGAATTAAAGAAGCTGGAAGGGAGGGGGAAATAACAGAGGGTAATTATATATCTTTGACCTGAAGTAATAATAAATGTGAAGTCTGTATAATCGTGGGTGATGTTTTTATATACGTGTCATATTTTAGATTGGTTTGGGAGAGAAATACATAAAATTGATTGGCTGGTGATGTGGCAGTAATTATGCTAATAGAGCAACTAGACCATAAAACACTTTAAAGGGGAGAAGGTAGTTCACTAACAAGCAAACATAAAAAAATGTGGATATTGCATCTGTCCTAATGCCCTGACATCTCTCTTGCCAAAGCATGAAAGGAATGGATGTTGTGTAACAAAATTAAGACTTTATAAAATGTCAGATGAAGGTCATAAATAACTTTTCCTTACAAAAAGCATGTATTTAATTGTCAACTGTGTCTTTCTTACAGTTCTGTTCAGTCTTGGGCAAAGTTCAGTTTTATGAGACCAACCTTGTGCAGCAAACACACCTTTGCTCTGCTGCTTTACTGCAGCGTTAATGTGTCGTTTGCCTTTGGGGGCAGGGGAAGGTAAGGGCTGCTGCTGTTCTAGCCTTTCCCTTATGCTGCTCAAATGAGAACTCTGAGGTAATAGTTCATTGAATCATGCCATGAATTATTCTCGGTTCCTACGATAGTAAGTAATGTCAGAGTGTTCCCTCACCGCCCACTACACAGTCCCTGCATTCTTCAGCTGCATGAATCCTAGAGCAAAATGGTGGATGCTTGAGAAGGAGGGGAAAAAAGAAATTACACACTTTTTCATCCTGATCCTAAATGAAGCCTGAATAAAAATAGTCTGCTTTTGTTTTTTTTTTTTTTCCTTGCCACTCACTTGTGTCCAAGATGTTTTGACCCTATCCCGAGCCATATGTATCTCTATATGTCATCATGACCCCAAACAAACTCAACCCTAGTCTGCATTTGCATGTACCGAGTGCCCACAGCCCTTCCTCAGCACGTGGGCCACATGCTCCTGAGGGATCCAGGTTTTGAAGTGTTAGAGGCAGTCATTTATCAGAAGGGGTTTGACAAGGATCAGCTATCCACAGTATCTTCAAAAGGTGACCTAGGATCTACCAAATGAAGCTAATGGCATCAGGGTTCATGGCAAGCCAAAGGCAGAGGTTGTTCTGGCAGCAGGTGCTATACCTGTGCAGTTTCTTGTCGAAAGACTCTGTGGATGCACATGATTTACATGGGCTTAGGGAGGAACAGGACAAGCTCTGGACAAGAGATCTATTGCCAGCTAATACGTAAACAAACAGCAGGGGCTAGGCAAGTCCAAAACATTCTGAGTTGAAAAGTGTGTAAGAGAATTAAAAGAAAGCATACATACTTGTCCTGTTCCTATGCTTCCCACCCATGTAGCCAGTATTGGGCTGGAGGGATATTTGGTCTGAACCAGTACATTTGCATGGATGTTTCCCCTTTCCTTTACAATTAGACTGCTAAATGCTCTTTTGCCGCTTAGATAGGATATAATAAATATATAAATAAGAGGGATTAAGTATTGAACCTTTTAGTCTCTCAAGTAGAGAATCACTCCTACCCCCATTATTTTACAACTAATTAGAGACTAGTTGAAACCAAGACTGAAAAGGTGAAGGTGAGGAATCTCAGCTGCTCTTCGTGCTGTTATAAGGCAAGACCATAATCATGCTAAAAATGCTTGTGATCATATAGTCCAATAATCAACATGAAACCAGTAGATGTTGATTTCTCCCATGTGTAGAAACAGTGATTCTAAAACTGTATGATGAGATCGATAGGTCACCAAGCAGCAAACAGCATATCACGACACATAAAAGTCTATCTGCTCCGGGAAACCAGGAGCTGCTGCCTGTACAGCTTTCATGGTGACAGTGCACGTATATTTATTCTTTTTTTCTTATTTCGTTATCGTGCAGGTTCCTGGAGCCCTTGTCAGGCATGAGGTCACACAGACAGACAGACAGCCACAAGGGTAACAACTTTCACGGCTCCAGTAAACACAGTAGCTCAGTGTTACCAGGTAAGATGCACAGGACTTGGTAAGGCCATGCCTTTTAGGCCTATTATTGTCATCTGCATTGAGTTCAGTGCCCATCTGGACTAGCAGAGAATTAGCTTAGGAAAGATGTATTTATTTTCTGACACCAACAGCCGATATAGTCAGGACATAGTCCTTCAACACAGGACATCAGACATCAGACACCAAAGAAAAGGCATCATTTTAGCCCGTGTCCTGAAGCTAGTCCAAACACAGAAGCTGATTCCTGATGGAGTCATTTAGCACTTAAAGGTAACTAGCAGGCAAGTGAGGAAAAAAAATGTCCATCTCTGATTTAAAAGCAATGTTTTAACCTGGCACAGCAGAAACAATAGCCTGTTTCCCAAGTGGAGATTGGGTATGTTTATTTTACAGAAATATATGGGTTTGTGACAATCAAAAGCAGATGTTCATTAACAGGCAGGACGTAGGTAGGTTTCCAAGGCGTAAAGTATGAGGAGGGCAAAGAGGCAACACATACAGTCTCCTGCCTTGCACCTGAGTCTGACCAGCCCCTTAAACCAGTTTTCAACAATGGTATTTGATTTTCATTTTTTTTAAGTAATAGCTATGCAGATGCTGTTTCTGCTAGCCTTGCAAAACACATATTTCAGAGATCATTTTGTTTCCATTTCAGGATATTTCTCACTTGCTTGCCTTTAACTTGACCTGGGATCCAGAGCTAGATTTGAAATCTGATGGCTGAAGATGTGCAGAGCTGAGAGACTTCTTTTATAAACCCACTGCAACCTTCAGTCTGGAGCTGAGTTTCTTCAGAGCCTGCACGTGCTCAGATCCCATGTTTGGTACAGAGGGATCCCTGTGGACATGTTACTCCTTATATAGCTTTTTTGTGTTTCCTAACAGTTTGAAACTCCCTAACTGGAGGTGAGTAATGTTGCATTAGACCAGGGCAACCTTATTTCAAGCAGGAACTGTCAGCAGAATCAACGCAAGGTCAGCCACTCCACTTGTTCCTTTCAGGAAACTACTCCTCCTACAGACACCCTTACACTAAACAAACCACCTCAAATACATGTGCTGCAGCATTCCTCCATTCGCTGGCGTCATGAAGACTGGCAAAAATGCCATGGCAGCAAATGTTAGCAGACTTCCAGACCAAATCAAGTCCCATTTTCCCTCGTTCAAGGACAACGCCAAGATAACTTGCCAGTTGGCTGCGTTTCTCTTCCCAAACAGTGCGACAGGGTATCAGCAAAACAAAAGTCTCGGGAGTGTTTCTGCCAGGGAAATTGACTGATGAAACTGGTAACTGGATCCAGTACACCGGTAAATGAATTATTTTTATCAACTGACCCTGAGTACGCCTATAAGATCATGGTTTCTAATTTTTGTCTACAAGGGTGTCTGAATCGCAGTTCCAAATCAAACTGGGGTCTACATGTTGCAGATCAGTCACTTGAGTGCTTTAAAACTTAAAAAAAAAAAAACGCAAGAGAAACAGGGTGGATTTTGGCTTGTGAAAATTACCCAAATGGCACACCTTCCTTCATCAAAAAGTCTGAGACATCTCTGTCCACTCATGTGGTTCACACTCCCAGAACATGTGTGGTCTCGGACCATGAAGGCTGGTTGCCCACTAGACTAAACGTGGCCTATGAGTTATCCTCAGTGGAAATGCTCATAAGCCCACCTGGCAAAACAGCTCTGAAGAGGAAGGGACTCAGCTCCTTAGCTGCTGCATTTCAGGGATAATGGTCACAGTAGCAGAATCCTAGTCCTAACTCCTGCACAAACCTTCCAAACCTGGGCAGTTATACAACATGATACCACTAACATAAAGATAATAATATTGGCTATCTGAAGCAATAATGACCAGGCTGAGTCCTGGTTCTCATTTGCAGTGGCTCCTGGGTCCCCAGTACCCTGAGAGGGAGTTGGCAGGAAGAAGATGAGGGAAGGACTCCAGGCACTCTGGTAGGCCAAGGAGCTCCTCAACATCCCCCTATATATGGTGCAGAGAAGCGTTTTGGAGAGGTCTGGGAGCAATGGGCATGTAGGTTCCACCTCTGGCACAGACCTTGAGGCCATATGAGTGGTTCGTAGTCTATCACCCACATACATAAGGGATGCAGGAGCTGGAGTCTGAGCCATGGAGAGATCTCTGCGTCCCTGGCTCTGCTCTGCTTCCAGTCCCTACACTGCAGACCATGAGACAGGGCTAACAAAGTTAAAACAGGTATTTGACGCCACAAAACTTACTTCACTGTGTTATGGTAAGTCACACAGGGCAGTCTTTATTTCCTAGGCTCAGCATTCAGAGCAAACACACCGCTGTAATCTTTAGCAAATACATTTTTGCTTGCACAATAAATCTGTTCAGAAATCACACATTTCCATTCAAACTAGTCACTAAAGAATCACGTGTTGGGGCCTATCTCTGCTTTGTGCTGACACTGCATGGGCAGTGAATCACGTGCCTTCATGAAAACATATCCCCAGTCTTGAGGCAGGGCTTGGCTCAGGGTCACATAAGACTCATCCATATTTCATATCATGTTTACTCTTCTTTCTTCACCAACCAGTCTTGAAATATGTCACTTCCGTGCCAGCAGACCAACACACACCACAAATACATGCCAAGTGGCTGTATCTATGCTGGGAAATAAAATGAGCCAGGGAACAGTTAAAGGAGGAGTACTGCGAACGACAGCCAATGTCCCTCTAGCTAAGCTCTCACCCTCCAAAGCAGGGGGGCACCAATCCAAACCAGGAGCAGCCCCTGGCCCAGATGCTTTTCCCTAACCATGGGCAGCAGTTGGGAAAGTGCTAGGTGGTCCCAACCAAAGCCATGCCAAGTAGTCAGTAATATGAGCTGTCACACACCATTGCCTGTGCCCTGACACTGGTGAGTCCACCATCTGGGACACTGTCTGAGACCTAGAAGGTGCTCAGTAAATGTCTTCCCTATGAATGACTCCTGTGAAATTTTAGGGAAACTACCGAGGCTTTCTAATCCCTGTTGATCCATAAAATGGGGATAACAAACCCCACTGTATGTCTCAGCGGTGGAGGGAGGACAGAGCATTTTGCAGCTTAAAAGTAATGGGAAAACATGAGAGCACCCTGGCTGTACAAGTAGGTTTATCCCATTGTGTTTGATAGTTTTTGTCTGGACAGAGAGCTAATACTGATTTAAGTGAGTAACTCATAATCAGAACAGAACTTTGGCTATTGCTTTAAATTACAAATAAAGCCAGTCATCTGCACTGGAAATAGGCATCTTTGAGATAAACAGTAATATATACCTTTAAAATATACAGTTAAAATATTTTGCCATATTCTGAAATGAAGTGTTCTGCTTTTCCTTATTGATATATATCTTTTTTTTTTCTTCTTTCATTTGTGTGAGTGAAAGATTATTATCCATTCTATTTTTATGACCTACTTATTGCTGCTATGTGGAATCATATCACTACATGAACTTCAGTAAAGACAGACACAACTTTCTTGTATTGAAGAATCTAATAAATGGGGTGGAAAAAATTCAGGAAGTGGTTTTTTTCAGTGCTGTGGATTTAAAGATTTTTCCAATTCCTCCATTGCCCAGAAAATACATGGGAGACAGACCTGTAGCTGGGAAGAAACAAAATAAAATACACAGGATAGAACAGAGAGGGAGAGGGACTAAAAAAAGGGAAGGAGTGGAAGAAGGAAAAAGGCAAAGCAAGCAAAAAAGAACAAACCCCCTGGGGTGATATTCCCTTGCTTACTTATGCAGCCACATGCCACTACAGCATTCACGAGCCAGCAGCTCCACTGGATGCAAAGCACCCCTGATTTTCAGACTTCAGCGCTGAAGAGCTTCCAAATTTTGCATCCCATACGTAGAGCTACACAGAGATATATGTTTGGAATGCCTAGTTTACCTACAGACGTTCCAGCCTACCTGGCCTTCCCCTCATACATTAGATATCGAAAATTCGGATGTATAAAAGACTTTCAAATAAATGTACTTGATGGATGTGGGAAGCCATAAGTGTAAAACTACATCTTCTGCAGCCATAGGTTTACAAAACTGCAGAGATGCTAGTAGATGGACAGCGAACACTTGATAGCAGGTGAGGATCAGCTGCAAAATATGCTTTCCCATGTGGAAGAGTTAACTGGAAAGACAGTTAAAGAGCAATATTCCATGACGTCAGTGGTGTTTATGACATGCCCTTTAATTACCCTTACCAGTAAATCAGTGTGTGCACTTTAGTACCACAAAGTAGGGTATACTTCAAAGAAAATAATAGCTCTGTTGAGTAGCTAATGAATATGCTATCAGAGAACTCTAGCAGCCTTTTCGCTACTGCTCCCTTTAAATAATAATGCTAATTAAAAACATACTGCAGGCCTCAAGTATGCTGCCTAACTTTTCAGACAGTGAATCTCTCACATTCATTCAGTTATCTGCTCTGTGTTTATTAGTAGAAGGATGCTGTCCTGTTCCTTGCTTACATGCTTAATTCGGAAAAGCAGAATAGTACATACAGAATAGAGGATTGAATTGGTTCTATCATCTTATCTGTGTCTAGAGAATGAACCTCCCTTCTCCATAGGGCCAGGGAAGCCCTCTCAGGATACACACTGTCCAAGCCTGCTGACTGAGACACAGCCTCGGTGTTAATGTATCAAGGGCCATCCTGCAGCTGAGCATGACAGCTAAAAAGTTCCTTTTTCCCCCTTTTACCTGCTGTTGAGGCTGAAGACAGCATGGCTGATGAGGTTAGGTGATTAGGAGAGCTCAGATAGTCACTGCTGTCACTTCCCAGTGCTTTTACCTTGTCTGCTTACATAGCTAAGTCCTCTCTCCACTTAGAATGATTTTACCTAAAAGATCCATTTAATCTGAGCTATAATTCCTTCCTATAATTGCTGAACTCATACAGACTTTCTGGGCCAGGTTATGTACTTCTGGTGGACTCTCTTTTGGGGGCAGTTGTCTTCAGGACAGCACGTAGCCACTGTGCCTGTGGGTGTCTGAAATATTCTCAGATGTAAGCAAGGGAAGTGCATACCATGCCAAAATTACTGCAAAATTACTGCAACAAGAAGTCTAGCAAATTATAAATTTCCCTTAGCTCCACTAAGAATTTTGCTATCAATAGAAGATACAACCAAAAAATTCATTTTCTCAGCCAAAGAGGTTCTGCAAAATATTTGTATTCCTGTCAAAGAAGCCTGGCTGTAATGAAAATGATTTTTTTTTTTTTAACCAGATACTTTCAACTCATGAAATTAGAACAACAAATTAAATACTTTCAAAAACTGCTGCTGAAAAGACTTGATCTTCTAATCACATTACAGCTTCTGGTTCATCCTACTTTTTCTCTCGTGCTGCAGCTGCCCTTAATCGTAACTATGAAATCTTCTCCATGGAAAGGTATATTCCCACTGCCTTCTGTTGTAATGCCTTTTATTAGCAGAGCTTCATCTGACCCTTATTACCTTGCTTCCTTCCCACCTGTGCTGAGTAGACAGCATACACAATTTTTTTTAAACACAGGGAATATCCTTTAAACTGGCCATTTTTGCTCAAAACTGAATTTCTGGGCCCAACGTGCAAGTTCTCTCAGCAGCATCCTAGATGAGCACCGCTCTCCTGCACCACCAGTTGGGTACTAGAGATGGGAGCATGACATCTAATGCCCCAACAGTGAAGGGTTTACATATCCTCCCCCCAGGTACAGGTGGTAGTCAGGGCTTCTGATGGCCAAGATTGCCTGATAGCTCTGGCACCTGGCAAGCATCTGAACCACAGCCTGGCCGGCTCAAACTATTTGAGAAAGCTGGCTGAAGCCTGCCCTGAATTCCTCTGCCTTTTACAAGGCTCCTCCCAATGACTGGGGCTTGATCTGAGTAGCTGCCTCATTAATTACAAAGGTGTCAAACTTGCCTTTGTTGCTAACACAGCTTTCACGTCAAACCAGGCTACTTGCTGCTTTCCCACGTGTTTGCCTGCTTCAGCTGGCCATAATGTAGTGCTGGGCTTGTCTCTTGTAAAGGTTCCTTATTAATTGGAGTTCACCTATGCACCCGAGCTCCACAGAGTTCCGCTCCCGACTGCAAGGGGAGTAAGAGCAGGCCTAGGGCTGGGAGAGATATGGAAGATGTCAGTGCAAATCTATGGGAATAGAGAGGCTAGGTTAAGATTTATCAGAGCTGTGTACAGCTGAAACCTCAGAGTTAACATTTCACTCCCGTAGGTTTCCCCATCAATGGAGTACATTGACTCATGAGTAAAGCATCCTGACCACCTCTGTGGTTGCCCGGAACAGGAAAAGTAGAGTGTACACAAACACCGTAGTGCCTCAGTACAGAACAGGTGTGAAATACGGGCTTCTTTCAGGTTTTCCCGAAGTTTTCTTATATGTGGCTCATTTCAGAAGCGCTAAGCCTTTGCTTTAGATAAGAAAGAGATTTGCAGTGTGACAGATTTGACCATCTTGCCCAATCCTGATGCAAGCATTCCAGCTCACATCCCTAGCTACCTGCACAAGGGAAAACTGCACACCAAAAACTAATCTTGCATTGGGATTAGGACTGGTTTACAATGGAGAAGAGGTACAGCACACAGCTGTCAGTGCCTGTCCATATCTTCCCTGGTGAGCTTGGACACAGAGAAACGGTAAGACATCGGTATCCTGTTTACAAAGCCCGAATCTGCTGTAGTCTATGCTTAAAGTCTCTTACTTTTGCTGAAAACTGATCATGGAGGCTTAGAAAGACAAGCTGTTTTCCCTGAATTTCCTGCTTATACCAAGCTTTCATTTAGTCCCAGGAATTTTATCACTACTCAGAGCAAAGCATAAGACTGGGTAAGTAAGTGGGAGCTCTAAAGACATCCTTCGCCTCCATCTGCCTAGAGCACATTTAATCCTAACAATGCTTTCTGAGAAGTTGCCTTTTTTAATTTTCTGATAGTTCCTAAAGTTTACAGAGTAAAATTGTTTCATGCCTATTCTGAGTGATACCTTGAAGGTATCGCTTGGTGGTTGCAATAAGAATAAACATTTTATTGGTCAGACTTTTGAGCAATTTTTTTTCCTTTTGTTGAAATTGTAATGCTATTTTCCAGTATCCAGGCTCTTACCTTGATCTGGGGGAAAAAAAAAAAAAAAGACACGTCAAAGTTATTGGAAACTACAGGACATCACCTTCTTACAAAGAAGGGAGTATTGCTGTCTTTGGGAGACTGTTTCAGAATGAAAAGTTCCTAATAGTTTAAAATAAAATAAACTTAAATGAACCTTGTGACATACTTCAGTAACTCTGTGAAGAACAGAGGGTATGCCTTATTTCTTGTCCAAGTCACAAAAAGTCAAAGAGGTGCCCCAGGCCTGGTGTTGGGACAGGTGGGTCTGCGCAGACCTCATGGGTGCTGCTTTTTATCTCTGTCACTGATCTAGAGGTGGCCCATCATCCCAGCACTATTTTTAATAAGCTTTGATTCAGGTAAAATGGAACAATCACAGGCAACTGTGGATTATGGTAGAAAAAAAATAGAGACAAAAAGATCTAATTTTAACAAAATGTAGACACGTGCACACACACGCACATATTGAAGATGGGGTTCCCCAGCTTGCCAGAGGTCCTTCCAGGCTCAGAGAAGGCCAGTTTCAGCTTCTTGGTCCTCAGGTACCTTGAGTCACAGTGAGCCAAGGCTTCCCATGAGCAGCTCCTCATGATGCTGCAGTTGAGGCACAGCAGATCTCCCCTCCACCAGGCCTCCTTCCCTCTCCCCTCCACAGGCCCCTGGCCAAACACGCACACCCTTTCCTGTCAGCAAGGGATGGAAGATGTCAGTGCAAATGTCAGCATGCCTGGGAAGCATGTCTGCCAAGCTTGTGCAAAACCCCTTCAGAGTGGGAATGCTCACCGGGATCTGCCTGGCTGGTTTGGGGCTCCTCTCTACTGCAAAGGGATCAGACGAATGACCAGCCAAACAGATAAAGCTCATCCCCACCCTCTTGGGCCACAACACTTGGTTCTCTGTAAGCAAGGCAAAAAAAGCAGCATTATTTCAAGTGTTATTTATTCCCATGAGAGGAACAAGTAAGATTTGGATCCCAAGTGGGGTTCAATGCACGAACAGAAACCTCCCATCGTGCTGTTTTTTTAGTTTATTTTTTAAATTACCACATTCATAAGATGACCCACATGCCTCTGTTCCTTCTTCAGGCTGTGGTCTTCACAGCATCAAAAGGTCACCGACTGAAGACCTGCAGACCACAGTCTTTAGAGAAGGTTTCCTTCCTGCTTCTCCAAGAGCAGGGGCTGTTCAGCAGCCCCTGTCTGTGTGTCATGCCATAAGAGGGGACAGAATTTCATGTCTTGTTTGTTCAACTTTGAAACACAGCCTTTTCTTCTACAGAACTCAGGTTGTATTTAACAGGAAACAATAAAGATGTGGGACAGTTTTGGAGAGGAAGTAGGACGTTTTAGGTAGGCAAAAATATAATTACTTATGCTGAAACTGGGTCAAAACACCACAGTGCTTACCACGGCTCTCAGGAAGAGTGCCATAGTTTTTTTAATAACAACAAAAATTCAAGATCTCAGCATTGGGTCTCATCCCAAAAAGTAATACAGTTTCAGACCAAATGGAAACTAATCCAGTCTATAAATCATGATGCAGCAGACATAACCCGCTCAGTCCTGAACCCAGTCACTTTTGGTCAGCTAAAGCTGGTCTTCCAGCCAGCTTTGTTGGGTTGGCAACAAGAGATTGAGCACTCGTCTTCTTCCCTTGCTATCATTCCTATCACTAATTAGGTTTGCTGTTTCAGCTGAAACTAAATGATCGTTTTAATTAATTCAGCTTCACCTTCTGGCCACTAGATCTTGTTATGTTTTTCTCTACAAAAGGCATCCTAGCACCTATCATTTTCTCTCCATGAAGGGACTTACTACACCAGTCACATTCTAGTCTTCCTTTAGATATTCTAAGCAGACTGTGGTCTTTAAATTTATCAAGACCAGATATTTTCCCCAGTTCATAAATCACTTCAGTGGTTCTTTTCCCTACCTTTGCTAATTTTTAAACACACTTTTCAAATGCGGATGCCAGGTCTGGATGCAGCATTCCAAAGCAAAATTACCTCCTTACTCCAACTCACTGTTTTCCTCATTCTTTGTTCAAGGAGTACATTAGCACTTTTGGTCACAACATTGCTTTGACTTTGTTTGACTGCGTATCCACCCAGGCACCTAAATTTATAGGTCAACGGTTGGACTCGATGATCTTGAAAATCTTTGCCAACTTAAATGATTTTGTGATTCTACTCTGAAATTCTACTCCCCTCTCCTACATATGATACCAACTTCCATCAGATATCTTTAAGGAAAGATTCAGAAGTGTTTCCAAAACACGTTACAAATACACAGTGAAGACCTCAAGCCTCTTGCAACATGTAGAGCAGAAGGCACGTGAAACTGTTCCTCAAGCCCTCAGTTTCCTTCTTGCTGGCCCACTGCAATAACCCTTGCCCTATATTTTAATACTGAATCCAGTGTGTTTGACACAACCCTGGAATGTCCAGTGTATACAGATTTAGGAACTGGAGGATCTGTGAGGAATGAAGTTCATGACAGCTGGATAAAGGAAGATCTGGAGCTGTGAACACACAGGAAGAGTTGAAGTCCATTTTGGGTTTCTGCAGCCTATGCTTAACTGAGGCTTACAATAGCAGGGGCAGAGTGTGACTC
>NW_020955287.1:1156019-1158363 GCF_003031625.1 Empidonax traillii | reverse complement strand
CACCAAAACAAAAAAACAAAACAAAAAAAAAAAAAAACACAAAAAAACCCACCACAAAACCAAAAACAACAAAAAAAAACCCAAAAGCAAACCAAACCAAAAACCAACAAACCCAAAGAAACCTTTATTTCATCTACAAGTAGCAGCTCCAGCAATCAGTACACCTGGAGAGTAGTTTTGGTAAGAAGGGATGTACTCTTCTTACAATCTTTTTCTACATAAAATCATAACAAGGCACCTGGCTTTGAGCTCCTCAGCACCTATACAATAGGGCAACGTGGTACTGCATCCCCCTTGACTCATACAGAGGATTGAAAACCTGACAGCACCGCTTTTGGTCCAAGAAGAATAAGTATTCCATTCTTGATTTTTTTGTTGATAAAAATATTGGAGGTTTTCTGTGGGTTTTTTTCCCTAAAAGAGCATTTTCATGCTCAGATTCGAGAGGAAGTTTTATATGTCCACTGCAAGACTTAATATCTGCAGGAACCACCCTAAAACAGATCCTGGGTCAAGATGGTGCTGAGAAGGGAGCAGGGCCTCCTAGGAGCGCTCTTAAATTGTGCCACAGAGTTTCAAAGCAAAGTGGCCTTCCACAGGCTGCCAGCAAGAGCATCAGCAACCAGCTGATTTTTTCTGCTGCGTCAGCAGCACAAACTGGAACATGCTGGTCTAAACCTCCTGTTTTATGGTAACTCCAAGAAACTCAGCTCTGACATACGCAGCAAGCACAAATTAAGTGCTAGGCTCTTCAGAACTGGCACACCAAATTTCACCCCAGCAAGAAAAAGGGAAATAAAAAAGGATGTCGACCCTAGCTAAGGCTGAACACTCTGCAACACCACTTAGTAACAGCTTACTGGAAAATCACAATCACAAGTAAGACCATTTTAGTCAATAAATGCTTGAAAAGGAAAGATATTCACCCTCTTCTCCTGTTGCTTTTTAAACCCAGTGTTTCTGTGCACGGCT
This sequence comes from Empidonax traillii, assembly GCF_003031625.1. Lineage (NCBI taxonomy): Eukaryota > Metazoa > Chordata > Aves > Passeriformes > Tyrannidae > Empidonax > Empidonax traillii. Next base: position 1,157,391 of record NW_020955287.1, on the reverse strand, counting down.
CACCTTGCATTTAGATAGGTATTTATTTTGTAAATCACAAGATCCAAGGCCCCAGGGCCAGCAGGGCTGGGCTACCTGGTCACATCAACTCATAGGCAGCAAGGACATGAGGTAGCCCTGTACCGAGTGTGGCACAAAGGTCAATCCAGGAAGGGTGAGTCATCCCCACTCCTGGCTGGCCACAGCAACCTAAACCCCAGGTGAGGCTTGGCCTGACTCCTTTTTGCTATTTTCCTTCTGCAGCTGTGCAGCAGCTTTCATTCCATGGTCCTCACAATACCTCCAGGGTAAGGAGGTAGCCTCAACTGTGAGGTTTGGAAAACCAAGGGGCAGATTCTTGGCTGGTACAAGTCAGCATAGCTTCACTGGAGGTCAAGGAGCTACCCCAATTTACCTAAACAACAGATCTGGCACAGAGAGGCAAAAAAATGCATTGCAGCCACTCCGCAGGTGACTGAGTATGGAGGTTGGGCATCTTGGCTTCCCAGTCCAACAGTACTGATGACATAGCTGGAAATGTCATACATGGCAGTAAATCTTGCTCCAGTCAGCTGAGCAATGAAGAAAGAAGACCAGTCCTCAGAGCCAGCAAAAATTTCTCCACTTCCCTTAGTATCTAAAATTCACTGTCTTCTGTTTTCAGCAGCAGTCCCATCAGTTTTTGCTGCCCTTCACCTTTGGTCACTGGAGGATGCCAGCAGGCACACAAAGCTCTGCCACCCAGCAGCTGTGTCTGCAGGGGGTTCTGCAGGCAAATATTCTGATATTTGCTCACTCACCACTGGGATAGACCCTTTAGCTACGGTGGGAAGGCCAAGAAAAACCACAGTAGTCCTCACAGGGCATGGGCTCAGTTCCCCAGACTTTCATCAGAAAAACCTCAAGCTTGCCCATACTGAGCTTATAGGTGAAGGCCCTAGTTTTTCATATTATCAGAGACCCTCTGATATATTGAGGGAAGCTGCAGAAAAGCCACACACAATGCAGACTTAGACAGAGCAAGCAATTCAGCTGGAGACCTTCCTTGCAGCCATCAGACATGCTGCCTGTATCAGGTACATTTCCATAGCTTTTAATGTAGCTTAAAAATTGTGTTGGAGACAAAGGAGAAGGCACACTGTACAGGAAAAAAAATCCCAAAATGATACCCTTTTATTTTTAAAGCTCTGATGAAACAACTTTTAAATGACATCCCACTTAAAAACCAATGGAAACCAACCTAACTATATGTCAGTCACACTATACAGATTGCATCCTACATTTTCAAGATGCCTAGATATCTTCTGTAGTATTTACAAATATATCAGTTAGGTAGTAAAGGTTCATTGCAATTTGTTTCTTTCCAGCACACTCTTATTCAATGGCAAAATAA
>NW_020955287.1:1133708-1155020 GCF_003031625.1 Empidonax traillii | reverse complement strand
CCACTTAAAAACCAATGGAAACCAACCTAACTATATGTCAGTCACACTATACAGATTGCATCCTACATTTTCAAGATGCCTAGATATCTTCTGTAGTATTTACAAATATATCAGTTAGGTAGTAAAGGTTCATTGCAATTTGTTTCTTTCCAGCACACTCTTATTCAATGGCAAAATAAGCCTTGGGGATGCATTTGCATTTTTGTACAACACTTCTGAGCAAATGGTTAGGGCAATTTTCCTGAGAGAAGGCTTGTTCTTTGAAACTCTTGTTTTAACAACTGGAAATACAGAAAGTGGATGCATTTTTGTTGCGCTAAAAAGCCTAAGGATGCGCCTAGTTAAGTTTTTCTTTTAAATTATTTACGTACCATTAAGTTAAAATGTTTACATTCATTCGTATAAAAACCGTTGTTAAATCTTATGCAAATGATTTAACACTGATTGCTGCAACGCAAATTGCACTTCTTTAAAAAAATTATTGTATATATGGAAGAAAAATATCTGATTGCTACCCTGTTTACAAATTTCGACTGACTCTATACAGTTCAGCCAGAAAACACGAACTTTCATAAATCTCAGTCACAGTGTACTTTAAAAGTTATATCGTAGTCTTGCAAAGTGAGTAAATATCTTAAACCAGAGAAAACCAACCCCAAAATCTCCTTAGCCAGCTGGACCTTGTGGGACTTGTACCAAACATTGTGATTTCTTCCAGGGGCATAGCTGGGCTCTGAGGAGCAGAGCAAGGCACACTGAAGATGGAGGGCAAAGGAGGAGAGAGGTCTGACAGGGCAAAGACATCAAATGTTCAGTGCAAGAAGTCTGTGCCGACTCAAGCCACATGCACTTCTGACACTCATTAAAAAAGTATCTCACTATCTCTGGTAATTAAAGTCTTTGTTGCTTCCTCCCCGACGATGACAGCTTCCACCAAATCCTTAGGGGAAAAGATGATGAGAGAGTGAAAACAATTATGCAATCAGAAAGGCAGCGCTGCTGGGTAAGTCGAAGATGTACTTCTGGAATCTGTCAATAGGTCTAGGTCTATATGTTCTTTTTTTTTTCTTTTTCTTTCTTTTTTTTTTTTTTTTTAAATTTGTTTTGGGGGTTTTGTGGGTTTCTTTGAGATTGTAAGGCTGCATTAGCTATCCCCTGGTGGTCATTTGCTTTCCCTATATTTTTCTTGCATAGATGAGGAACTGGATGCTTTGGCAGAGCTTCTTTCAGAGGCTGAGAAACACCTCTGCCACCAAGGCTCAAAAACTATTTCAGAGAAATGGTCTTTCCCATCACTCTTGCTGCCGCTGCGACCGCTCCACAGGAGAAACTGCTTGTGGACGTCCGGGGGCTGCCGCGCAGCACCAGGATCCAGCTTCCCTCACGCTGGGTCATGCCAGAGCCAGGGCACACCAGGGATCCTGTCTCACAGATGCTGTCACTTCGGCCGTGGAGCTCAGGCTGACTCCTGTGTACAGCCCATCTTGACCTGAATACTTAAGGTTGCTGCTTTCAGGACTGGTGCTCTCTCCTGGGCCAGACATCACTGATGAGCTCGCCTGGAGGGAGAGAACAAAGAGAGAGGCGTTGAGCAGGTGAGCTTTGCACACACGGGTGCGAGTGAGAGCATAGTGGGCACAGGGCACAGCCATTATCCCAGGATTTCTGCAGAGAAACAGGGTTTGCCCTCTGCTTGCCCCATGCCTCAAAATCCTGAAAAAAATAAAAAAAATCTCATCATCAGCCCAGTGACTGAGCCCTATTGATGGGAGAGATATCTGCATTTGGAGAGGTGGAAAAGAAAGCATGTGAAGGGCAGAAAAACCTGGAAATCAGACTATGGTGAAGATGGAAGTGCGTGTGCGTCCCGCTGCCCCCTACTGAAGAGACATAAGTGACAACACCAAAAATGTGATCTGGGAGTGGTGGCACCTATAGTTTTTCTTCCACAATGGGAGAAGCCTGATACATCCCAATTCTCCAGCAGCAGATATGGTGCACCTCCTGGAAATCAGCCTTCTTTATGTCCCTCAGACCTTGAAATGCCTAAAATCATTCTTCACCATTCAAAATGCTAGCCACATCCACTTCATCCCTGGACACTAAAGGAGATGCTCTTTAATGTCTGGTGGAGAAACATTATGCCTTGGAAGCAGGAGCCTTTTTGTTCCGCTGCCTATACAAGACAAAATGCAGGGGAGCCCTGGTAGGCACGAAGATGAACCTCTGAACTGCACTGGAACCAGTCCATTTATTTTAACAGAGAAATGGAGAGTTACAAAGACAAAGGAACAATCATTTTTTCCATGAGGCTGAGCAGATCTACTAAAGAGGAAAAATTCACAGTGCCAGACAGAGAAGGGGCAGCATTTTCACTTGATAAAGGAAATGTTTAAGGGCTGACTTCATGCAAAATTAACCGTTGAATATGTCAACTTGAAAACCTTAATTTACTTGTTAATGGATAGCCTTTGGATGAAATTCCTTAAAAAAAAAAAAAAAAAAAAAAAAAAAAGCTATCCTAAACTGTGACTGCAGAAGCTTCCTGCCTGCTGTTTAAGTGAAAAGTATACATATTTAATCATTTTACAAGAGTAGAGCTCTTGGCTCTCCTGGAGCTGTGCCAAGCTAGCAGTCCTGACACAGGAAAAGCAAGGCTTCATTTATTCAGAGGTAATTTCCAAATGGTGCCATGTAGGGTTCTTTTTGCCATGTTTAACCCAAGGAAAACCTCACCTTTTGAAAGAGATTCTCAATGTTAGTAGTCATTTTTCAGCCACTACTCTTCCACCCAGTCATCAACCCCAGTCCCACTCCATTAGTCACTACCCAGAAATGCAGAGAAGGAAGGAAAAACTGCCTGTCCCCCAAAACCAGCCAAATAGCTCTAAAAATTCTAAGAAATATGTTTTATCGCTCTCTCTCGAATATACAATTGCCAATCAATGACAATTAATCTCTGTATCCTTTCCCTGTGACTGCAAGGAGAATTCAATGAGGCAGATTCCATGCCATGGTTTTCCTCTGGTTTTGGTCTTGCATCAGCCTAGCTTTTCAAGACCTTTTTCTTTATTTCTAATACCACTTCTGTCAGCACAAAATACGTAATTTTTAACAGCTTCAGATTCATCTCCCCACCTTGGAAGAAGGATTTAAACTAGTGTTGAGCAGTGTGTGCTCAACCTGAGCTAAAAATGCTTAAAAGCTGCTTTGAAAGTTTCCCGTTTGCCCATATTTGCCACTGTTGTTCCGGTAGGCAAATACCTTATCACTACCTGTTTTTCTCCAATCTGGAAAAGTGTAGTTCACTCTTTTCCTGATTCAACCCTACAAAGGTGGGGTGCACGGACCCACAGTTTCCACAAGGGGTTATCAGGTACCCCTCCCTTCGGCACCCCAGAAGGGAGGACATGGACCCACATCCTGTTTGAAGACTGCCCATCCCTGCCCAACCAAGGCCGGATCCTGGCTCTGTTGAGCCAGAATGGGCAGGACCTGGGCAGGACTGCCGGGCCTGGAAACCCCACCCCGGTAATGTCATGACAAATTCAGGCAACTTGGGCAGCTCCCAAAGTGAGACATGGAAAACAAACTTTAGCTCATGAAAAGGACGTGACTGAATCATGGCTCTGTTCCTGAGCCTTCCTACCTCTGCTTTTACTTCTCTAGCTTTAAGGGATGAAAGATGACAGAAGTTGCACTTTGTTTTTAGAGGACATTTGTCACCTGGAATAAATAAACTGAACAATGCTGCTGAAGTAAGCAAGATCTTCTAATTCAAAACTACTGCCTCTATCAGTAAAAAGGTAATGCATTTATTTTTATTGCTGAAATTTGATAATAAAAAAGGTAATCAACTGACAGTTTCCTGAGGAAAAAAATGAATTAAGCCCATTGGGAAGACACTGCCTCCCAAACAAACTGGAAGGTTGTGCTTGTATCTGCAAAGGTTCTTCTTTTTACCCAACCAGCAGGAGCTGGTCATAAGTCATTCCCCAGATAAGTTGTCCAGACCAGAGGTGGCCTTCCTGTAGAGGACCTGCCCACCACGTGCATAGGAAGACTTCTGCCAGAGCCACAGAGGGACTTAGGACATGCAGACTGTACCCAAACCTGCTCTCAGCACCTTGGAGCCGAATTTATCCCCACTAAAGCTGCTCTAGATCAAAACCAGGCTGCTCAGCCTGTGCTGGCCATCACTTGGGGAACAGCATCAGCAGCTCTGGCTGGAAGACCCCCGCTTTCTTCTACCCACTCCTTCCTGCACCATCAAAGTAGGGAGAGAAGAGGGACTCTTTTCCCCCTGGCCTTCCCTCACACCTCTGCAGGCAAGAGGGAAATGCTCTGGGCAAGGACAGATGGAAGGGGTGGTGAAGGGCCTTGATCCAGACCTTTGCTCTACCAGATAGAACTTTGCTCTATCCATTTCACAGGTTCAAAATGCTCTGTGCATTTTGGACATTACACTAAGTCTGTAATAAACAGAGTCTCAGCTGAGACTCTCTTCCTCCTCAGTTAGCCTAGTTTAGTTTTGCTACATTTAAATGATCACCATAATCAGCCAAAACACATTTGCAAAGACTGCTTTTGCATATAAGGTGCTGTGCCAAACATTGGAGTTCTTAATTTTCCAGCCTCAGCCTCCCTGCAATAACTGCCATCCTCATCAGGAGCACATTTTCCCAATACTGTCACTCCCTGGTTTCTGACGAGCAAGTCTCAGCACTGCAAAATGACGTTTTTCTTTTTTCACGTAATGACCTTCTTAGTACACAAAGTTGTCATTTCTCATTAGTCCAATTGATCCTTTTGTTTATACTGCAGACGTGTAAGTTTACACATCTTCTAATCTCTCCTTTGTATTATAGCAACATAAATCTGTGGTTAATACTTCATTAATTTCCTAAGGGAGGCAACTTCCAGCATGGCTTGGAAAACTGATGACCCCACTGCTGTCAAGGGCTGCATGAGTAACTGACTTTATTGCTTTGGCAATAAAACAAAACCAAGCAAAAGGTATGTGTCCACATGCATATAGAATTTTGGAGTAGAAGCAAAAATACTTTTTCCTTGGTTTTCCCTACTGAAAAAAAAAGATGGATTGCTTCCTTCTGTTTCATACAAAAATGAAATGCTCTCTTTTGGATTCAAGTACACAGAGCAAAGAAAATTAATGACTCAATGTATGAAACTGGGGGGGAATAAAGTAGCTTCCCATTTTGTCCAGGAGTGAGGACTAATGCAGAAGGAGTAGGAGACCAAGAAAGATTTAAATGAGAATGTCAGATCTCACACCATAATGCCGTGTCTACCACACTATTTGATACGACTGACATGTTCCTCATGCCTCCTCTTGATCTTATTCCACCTGGTTTAGATAAATATTTACTCATACCAGGACTGAGGCACCGTGTTCCTATTTTCCAGGTGAAAGTCCTACCAACCACACTGGTGAGTCTTTCCCGTGGAAACTGTCCCAGAGGCTACAAAATTAGTCTGTAACAACTGAAAACTTATCATCAGATAATCTGAAGAGCCCTCAGAACATTCAACTTCCCAATATCCGGGTGGCTAATATATTGTTTTAAGAGATCGAGTCTCTGGTTCATCCCGACTCTGGTACATACTTAAGCAGTCTGATTCCCCAGCATGAACATCCTACCAATATGCTGCCTAAAAAGCAGCTAACAATACCACCTCTAACCAGATCATGAATCTTCTTCTGAAAACAAGAGAAGGCAAATGCAGGAGAAGCTGTCCAGATAATTCAGGCCCATCTGTCTGGTATTTTGGGGATGGTTAAAACTGCGTTCTCCTCCTAGCTCACCATGTGCCGAGGCCATCTCACTCAGCAATCTTACTTGCCACCCTAAAACACCGAAGAGCCAATCCTGAATTACTTTTCAAGGTGAACCTCCGAGGGAAGTAAGCTTTTGCTTTACCTCCTATGTTACTCTGTGGTGTGTGATTATGGTCCTTCTGAGAAAACTCCAAGCTGGAGGCAAAGGACACAGGAAAGATTTCTCAACGAAGAGCTCCCCTGGTGCTGCTGAGCCTTTCCTGACACCAGGCCTGGCTCAAGGAGCCTCCATGTCCTGCCATAAAAAGCAGATTTTACAGCAGGTTTCATACAGCCTTTTATCCTAATATGGGAATAAAGTCCTGCTGGTTATCACAGTTGTTGAAACTCCTGCATGGAAATGGACAGGTTTGCACTACAGATCGTGTCCTTTGTTTAGCAACTTATGTGGTGGAGCTTTTCTCTGTACAGTTGCGGCAGCATCAAAGAGAGACCAGGTATAGATGCAGATGCAGACTCTCTAAAACCTTCAGATCTTCTTTTTATGGGGTTGTAAGGCAACTTCATACATCATAAAGCTGGACCCTTTCCATATTAGTAACACAGGACACCCAGTACTTATAGTTCTTAGGAAAACAGAAATGGGCCTAAATCCTAGATCCAGATGTGAATTTGGCAAATAGCCCCTTTACAATGGGACAACAAAATGTCTCCATTCCAAACACTTCTATACTTTTGGGTGTTTGAAATCAACTTTGCCCCCACAACAATTCATTAATCATATCTTTTAAATGTTTAAACTTCAGCTATAATGTAAAATCAACATTTAAGGTTCTTGCTAATTTGTCTCAGAATTGGCATGATATAAGATTCCCTTCATGAAATGGATAGTCTCAAAGACACTGCCAAGAGTAATTGCTGCCCTTCTCTTTTTCTGCCCTCCCTTCTTTATTTTACTTTAACAGAGATAAGGAAAGGTAGGGTAAAAAGTGAATGTTACTGACACAAATGAATTCTGCTGAATTTCATTTCCATTAGATTTCTACATAACTAGAAACTTTTTTGGCAGCCTCCCATAAAAGGCATAATAAATTGCCTTTGTACCAGTAGAGGAATTCGTTTTCTCTGTTTCATTTAGCAACGATATTGCTGTGAATTTCACACAACAGTTTCTAAATCGTCATCGGATTTCTCTGCCTAATGTCAATTTGGCATTTTTCCCCTCTTCGCAGAATAAAGGCTAGAGAAGTGAAAACAGAGCAAAACAAAAACCAGTTGCCATCCCTGTTGTGTAACATGGGGAATGAGCCAGGTTTGCTCTTCCAGCAGGTGCCCATGTTTCAGCAATGCCACCAGGACCACTGACTGGAATCAATGATAGTCTTGTTGAAGTGGCCAAATATTAAGAGACTGAATTCATCCATCTGAGGGTTTTTTCCATCCTGACAGAACCTGGGGAAGTTTATTCTCCTTGTGCAAAGCCATTGCCTGTTCTAGGAATAATTACAAACCTTAAACGTATTGATGGATCAACTCAAAAGGGAAAAGAAAAAATAACCAAGGAAAACAGAAGTCTAGTAGAGTATCTTTACTTCGGCATGTGATCAGGTTACAGGTTGCCTCACTCTAAAATGCTGACACCCCTTTACTCATGACAACTTCAATGAGCTTTGTGAGTGCTCAGGTCCGTAAGAAATTATTTTGCATCCTTTGCAGCCCATTGATGTCTGTGGCAATGGGGTCCAGTCACAACAGCCACGTCTTTCTAATTTCAACCTCCAGTATCCCCAGTCCCCAGCTTTGAATTACAGATTCTTGAGCAAAGCCAGGAGCTCAAGAGAAGGATGTGACTACGATAACTGCTCCCCTGCAAATCCTGTCTTCATTTACATAGATACGGGGCTGGGGTGCGGGGGTGGGAGATCAATAGCCCTTCACATAGTTTGGGAGGGAGTCAGGGGCATGCCCATATATCGGGTTGCTGCTGCAAATTCCCCTCTTCAGAGTGTGTCATAGCCTCTCTCCATTACTTCCTTTCATTGAAATTTTTCACAAGAGGGAGGGTATTTGCAAGTGCTTTGAATATGCAAGGCACATCTGATCAAATCATGGTGGGGAAAAGGCTGTGCAGGTTTTACTGTGCTGCCTGCTGGACACAAGGGGACAGACTTCCCTGGCTGTAGTGCAGGTGTCCTCTCCCGGTCTGACCAACTATGGAAAAACCAGGAAGAACTGAAGTCCTGGCACTGAGAATGCCATCATGTAACTAAGAGCAGCCTCAGGGTCCCTGGGAGTTGCTCTTAGCTGCTAACAGCTCTCAAGGAGCCTTTTGGCTCACAAATCATGATCCCACCCACTCTCCTCTGATACCCACAAAACTCCACGCAGCAGAATCATATTAAATATGGTACTATTACGATTCTAACATAAAGATTATTAATAACATCTTTGATATACTTTTCTAGGGAGAAGGACTACAGAGAGGAAGTCAGGCTTTAGCCAGCCAAGAAGGCAACAGCATAGTGGAAATGGGATCTCGCCTATACGACCTCTCCGTCCCCAGGTAGGACGTGGCTGTGCTGCCACAGCCTACGCCACTGCCTCATGCTCAGCTGGGATTGTCCTTCCGTTTCTATCCATTATATAAATCTCACCATATTGCTCAGGGTCACTATAACTGCTTAAGGTAATGAAAGGAAAACTTAGGGAAAATTTGGCTACATTTTTTTCTTTGCAAATATTAGGGGAGAGCCTAAAATAGTGCATAGTAGTTCACTGGGGAAGTCTGAAACTCACTTCTGAAACTGAGACAGTTAACTTTTCATTTGGTCTTTCTCTTTTTTTGATGTGATCTGTTTATTTTACTGGATTGACAGTGTTTTCTCACGTCAAAGACAAGCCCTTTTAGTAATATCTTAGTCTCAAAGGATCTAAACCCCAAACCCAGTGTCCCTGAAATTGGGTGGCCCTGTCAGTCCACAAACAATCACATTTACTAAAAAATTTTTTTTTTCTTCCCCTTGCACAATGAAACTTTGTACATCAGAAATTAAACTATTGAAAGTAATCTGGATGTTGGGAACACCAAGACATTGAAAAATAGTATTATAAACAATGTCTTCATTTTATTAATAAAGGACTACAGAAAGCCACATTAGGAAAGCTTCTCAAAGAAATGATGTGGCAGATTAAGGGATACAGAAGGCCGAGAAGTGAGTGTGGATACAGATAAGTATAGCCAAGGGGTTAGAAATTAATCTACATGAAGCTTCACAACTTTAGCAGTAGTATTTATCCCACACACTAACTGAGTGAAGAAAGGAAGTTTGAGATGGTTGGAGTACAAGATGTAAAATAAGGATAAAAACTAAAGCAGAGGATGATTAGCAGTCCTCTGGTGCTGCTCTGGAGCTCGGTGCTGCCAGACGCTGAGCATCTGGCCCCTGAGGAGCCACCTGCAGGGAGAGGGCTGAACCCCTGTGCACTGCAATCAGCAGGGCACTCCAGCCTGAATTCAAATGGGTCTGGACCAGGATTTAATCCCACATTTTAGTTTTTTAAAAAAGCTTTTATGATTCACTTCACACAGCAGGATAACATTTTGCTGGGGTTTACCAGGTATTCAGGATAATACATAAAAATGCATATATATATATGTATATATATGCATATAAAATAGCTTTTGAAAAACATGATATCAACAGCAGTGCCTTGAACTATAAATGCTTATCATGTCATTTCAGAAAAAAAGGAGTACATGCAAAATTGTTTCTTGAAAGGATTGTCTGGGCATGATTTATTGTCTTCCCTCCAAAAAAACCCTCAGAAATTAAAGAGCCTGAACATCTCAAAACAAAATGTCTGGGGTTAAGCTGTGTCTAACTTAATCATAAAAATTATATAGATCTTAATGAAGAGGTTTGTAAAGTACTTCAGCTTGTCGTTCTGTTTACAGCTATCTGTGATATCCTCTGAAAATCTTGTTCCAGTATCAGCTAACAAAACTGGAAAGTTTATTTAGATTATTGTTCTGTTAGATAAGATAAAAGCTGTGATAACATTGCACAGTGATCAGCCTGCTTACAGATACAGACACTCACCCCGGAGGCTGCAGTCTGTGCACTGGGAGAAGCGGTTTTGCTACAGTCATCTGAGTTAGTAGAAGACGTGGATGTTGGAGTCATAGGAACTGCAGTAGTAGTGTTACCTGAAAGATGGGGAATTGGTATTAAAAAGAAATATTTTCTAGCCAGGGAAGAAACAAACCCCCAAAAAATAAACAACAACAAAAAAAAAAAACCAAAACCCAAACAACTATAAGCTATTGCAGTTACACTTTCTTATCTTTTTATATTTACCAGAGCATGCCTTTGATTTATTTATGTTCTTAGGTTTTCGCTTCCTCGTCTGAATTCCTTCTTTTTTCATAGCAAGAGGTCGGGGAACCTGAAAAAATTAAATTTCCACACCAATCATAGAGTTGTTTATGTACCCTAATATCAAAAATCAAAATTCACTACAAGATCAAGTGTGTTGTTTGAAAACACCTCTATAGCAACTCAGTTTTTCCTATGCCACAGTGCAGATTTTATAAAAAGTTTGCATTTTATTTGGGCAAAGCAATGGTTTGATTCAAGGGGAGTTTTAGCTGAATATAAAAAATAGGGAAACTTCTTGATGTAAACTAGACAGAAAAACAGCATACATTTAGGGAAAACCAGCATCATTTGGGAATAGGGCATTAGAAATTAAACTGGATGGGGTATATCTGATCCTTGATTCCTTATTCCAGTCAGTTAGGAATTATCTCCAATGCCTGATTCTGGAAAGGGAGAATGCACATGAGAAGAAAAAACACTCCTTATCCTGTGGACCAGCTGCACAAACCAGATCATCACCAGTAAATGTCTTAGGATGGAACCTTTAGGCCACAATCAACTTAGTAATTTTTCTTCTAAGCAGTTCTATCCCAATACAGATTTATAGTTTCCAGATTTATTTTTATACTGATAAATTTATATGTGCTCAAAAATAACTTTTGTGTTCTGTGTCATCACAGTGATAATCATTATACAGAAAAAAAATGGTTTAAAATATATTTTAACTTAATGATAACACCAGTGTGGGGAAAGACAATTCAGGTGCACACTTACTATCATTATAATGTTTAAACCAGTGACATAATTTACTTTTTTCTTGAGGCCTAGACCACATCTCAATCACTTCTAATGCCCTTGCTCTTCCAACACTTTTTGCTTGACTGTAACGCAATCCACAGGGATCTCAGCTAAAACATACTCCATCACATTCGGGATAGAGCTTTTTTCTTCATCTTTTATTGCCTAACAAATGCTGAAATTGCATTTAAAATTTTGCTGGCATAGCTATGGCTTGAATTACATTTACAGTTTTGCTGGCATAAGTACGAAAAACTGTTTTATTGAAGGTCTAGGGTTTTTCTCCCCACTGAAGAGCTAGTTTAAATCCCAGTGTCAAAAAAAGACCTCTGCTGCTCATCCAGAGGTGGTCACTTCATAAAAATCTGTTGAGAGACTACAATGGCAAACACATTATTTGTCAAAAGCATAGCATGCTAAAACAGTGAAAGTATTTTCTAATGTCACACCTTTTTCAGTTGTTTTATCCATCGTTTTTTAACTCCATGGTCCAAGCCATGAATTAAAACCATTAGCATCAAAAGAAACGTCTCCCCGACTTGAGGATGCTTAGTGCCAGCCCCCAAAAGCCTGCAGGCACCTGCCAGCAGGAGGACCCCCTCCCCTTCCCCAAAGGAGCACCAGAGCTAGAATGAAATCTCCCTCAGCAAAGCAGCCACTTACCCCATGGAGCTTCATGTAGAGGCCGCAGGCGTTGCAGACGGGCTCACCCTCCGCGTTCCTGCGCCACAGGGTGGTGGTCGTGGTGTGGCAGTTGGCACAGGACAAGCCCAGCCGCCGCGACGAAGGCTGGAGGTTAAGCACAGGCAAACACGTGCATGAGCAGGCAGGCAGGAGCAAATGGTTTATGTCTTTATGGCTTATAAAAAGTACTTTAACACATGGTGGAGATGGTACGAGATTTTTTAGGTGGTATCTTATCAGCAACATCCCAGAATTAGAACAGAATTATCCTCATTTTGGAGAGTGGAAAGCTGATGTGAAGAGTTTGCAACCCCGAGCAGTCGTGGCAGAGGCAAAATTCATATTGGGGAGATGCTGACCCAGAGACCTGTGTTTAGACCTCCAGGCATTGGTTCTTCTTCCAGCAGGACAGCTAGCAAACATCTCCACTACACACCATCGAGCTGAGGAGAAGGCACATCACTCCTATGCTGCCCCTCCAACCAGTTCAGTGCACTCTTCCCTGTGTGGTGGGTGAAGAGGCAGCTCTGATCCTGCAAGTGATGCTCCCAACTTTTTGGAAAAAAATCAGTCACTTTAATCACCTGCCTTCAGTGGCACTGCAGCTGGGAAAAACTTTCCTGGGGGTCCCAGGGGTAACATGTACAACAGCGTTATCTCTGTAAAAAGATCTTTTTATCATCACCCATCTTATCCTCACACAAAAAGCAACTTGCCTTGGGAGCGTGTTTTACAGAGCAGAGCTTCCCCTCAGCCAGCAGAAAAGCTGGAGGGTGACAACAAGGTCCCCACGGCAAACAAGCCATTTATGACACTCTTCCGTGGAGTTTGGAGCCAAGATGAAGCAACCTTGCATCAGAAATAACCGTATAACCTAGAGCTTTATGGCTGCAGGCTGTATATCATAAGCGAAGGCAGTGCTCATAAACATGTGAAATGAAGGTGAATGGGTTATAAAAGTCCCTGTAACAAGTGATCTCTTTTACGTTCATCACAAGCAAAGAATTCCAGCTACATCATAAATCTAGTCTTTTTCAAAGTATTGCATTGTCAAAAAAAAAAAATATAAAAAAAATCTGTGCCTAGCTCTGTGTCTGGCAGTTGAACAAGTTTACATGGAGAAGTCAGTTTTAGAGGATCGCATTAATCTTATTCTGACTATAAAGCGCCTATAACTGAAATTACTAACTTAAGGGTACAGTGCCCTTCCTCTTGAATCATTTACTGCTGGGTTGTTAGATGTAACTGGGTCACCTTTGATACCACAGATCTGCCTGCCACTTGGAAAACTGATAAAAAAGTTTTGAGAACGAAGAATATTCCAGAGTAATAACTGAGTTTTTTTAATTTTATCTGTTTGAGTGTCTCTAGCAGTAAGCCATCATTTTACACTGCAGCTCAGAAAGAGCTCCAGATTAAATACAAATTTTGTAATCTGGAATAAGTAATCCATTATTAACTGCACTGGAAAAAAAAAACCAACCAAACAGAAAACCAAACCGCCCAGACAAGTGTAATATAGGCTGAAGTAGACACATATAGTTTTTAATCTTAAAAATCCAAGTCTCATGAAAACAGAATTTTTGACCTCACTATTAAATGCATATGCACACAGCGGTCAAATCGCACCCTTGATTCAATATGAGTTTTACGTGCATCGAGTAAAAGAAAGCTGATCTTAACACATATGCTTAATTTTCTCTCTTTGCAAGTGAAATGCTGTCAGATGTTTCACTCTGTTAAATCTTTCCCTTTCCTATGCAGTCTGGTATAAATCTTCATATATTTTATTTCAATAGCTTTTGCTTATTCCCATATCTAAACAAACGGGGGATTTTGGCATGTTTTGAAGCTAAAATGACTTTCCTGTTGCAGGAATTTTATCAGAAACTTCGGGGCAATCTAAACATATTTAGCGTTTTCAAAACATTTTCCCTTCTCACCTACATATTTCCAACTGTATGAACACACAGTCACAGTTGATTTATAGTTATGGCCAGGGTACTCGGTAGGGATTGTTACGCAGAGCTATTTCAGAGTTATTCTGCTGAGGTGTCAGGCTTGAAATCGGGCTGTAGTTTGACTCTGCTTTAGTCTCTTCACCCCCACCCCTCCTCAAAAAAAGAAACAGAGAAATGTTGGAGCCGAGTATCAGCTACTTGAAATCTGCCTTGGGCCAGGGTGCCACAGACAGTGGGGCTCTGATGCTTGACACAATCGGCAGATCTGGCCTCTCCGCTGCTGCCTTTGTCGCCCGTGATAACCCCTTGTGTCACGAAATTTACTGGATGACCCGCTAGAAAAAAACGGGCACCCAGCAGTAATTAGCCTCTGGCTGAAAGTTAAATTAACTCTTAGGCTTAAAGAAAGGTCCTTCAGCAGGGACGGGTTGATTCCCGAGTGCTTATTGTCTGCTCGGATCATCGTGCGTTTTGTTCCCCTCGCTCCTGTAATACGGGCCCTAAATTCAAACGTTTGTGAAATAAAGAGCGGTAGGTGTTGTAACACAAGGGAAACAGTCACGGAGCGAAACAGCTGGCGTGACTGAGAGGGGCTTGAAAGGCTGATGGGTTTGATACACTGTCTCCATACACAGGGGTCCAAACATCAGCTTGGATTATACCGGCGTGATTTATTGTGGCTCACTCGGTAACAGCCATTACTGAAGAGCGTATTCTTTCTCACTGCTGACCTCCACCCAGATTTGCTAAACATAATGTGCAGTTCCCGCTTGTTAAATTTTCTCCTAGCCTATTCAGTGCCAGCCTGATTTATAAACAGGGGTTCTGGTTTGTACTATTTATTTCCCCCCCTAGTTTTAGGAGTATATTTTTAGAAAAATTGCCGCTCATTTCTTAGGAGTAAAACAAAACAAAGGCTATTATCATTGTTTAAACAATTGGTTTTCTTTGAATTATATACAAAACTTGCTTACATTCCCAAGGATCGAGCTGTCAGCAAACAAAGCAGGTCTGGAGAAATTCCTAGCCCTCTGAACAAACATTTTCCAACCTTGATTTTTTTTTTTCTTTTGGAAATGCCCAACATCACCAGCACAAATTTCTTCCAAGCCACTTAAGCCCCCCTAACTGATGGGGTTCATAGTTCAAAAAGCCAGGCTGGCCCATGCCCCGTGTGCAGCTCACTGGGGAGGCAGAGGGCTATTTTGCCAGCGCAAGGCCTGGAGTTGGGTTCGCAGTGGTTCCCAGAGGGCTGCCAGCCCTTTCGCCCCTCATTAGGACCATTTTGGCCTGCTAAACTGGTCAGGAGCCCCACTCGGTTTAGAAGCCGAGGAGATCACCAGGTTAATACACACAATGTTCTCCACATCCTTGCCCCCTGTTTCTCCCTGGCTAGTGCTGACTGGTGGTTCCTTGGGGCACAGCTCCTCTCACCCACCTACTCCCCTCCACTCCCCACTCACCACTCTCTTTTGGGGCT
Source organism: Empidonax traillii (assembly GCF_003031625.1). Lineage (NCBI taxonomy): Eukaryota > Metazoa > Chordata > Aves > Passeriformes > Tyrannidae > Empidonax > Empidonax traillii. Next base: position 1,139,918 of record NW_020955287.1, on the reverse strand, counting down.
TGATGAGGGGCCGGCTGAGGCCATTCATTTTTGTGTAGAGACCGCAGGCGTTGCACAGGTAGTTGCCGGTGCCGTCCCTCCTCCACAGCGGGGTCTGGATGGAGCCGCAGTTGACGCACTCTCGGCTCTCAGACAGGTCCTCCAGCAGCTCTGGGGGGCAGAAGGAGAGGCGGTGGGGCACGGCCGCAGGCGGGCATGGAGCCCAGCGGAGCCCCGCGTAGCGCGGCCCCGGCCCCGCCGCGCCAAAGGACTGGCCCCGGGCGAGCAAGCAACCGGCACTGTTCAGCCCTCGGAAAAGCAATTCCCTGGCAGTGACGGCGAACATGCGGCGATTTTTTACAAAATCTCTCCCTTTTTTCCCCCCCTTTTTCACCACTCCCCCTATATATTTAGATGTACCATACTCGCTGCCGGCCTCGGCGCAGCCTCTGCTTTCCGAACCCCAGTGGAACCGGTGAGACCTGGGACGGGCTGGGGGACACCGGCCCGCCGGAGCGGTCACTCCAGGCCCGCCTTGCATTCATGTCGGGACTTGGCCCTTGGGAAAGCCGGCTGGCGTCCGCTCGAGGGGCGAAACCCCTGCCGTGGTGCCCACCGGGTGGAAGAGGAGGTGCGCTTGGCTTGTGAGGGGTGCAGAGAGGGGAGTTAGGTGCCTGCCAGAATAGCCACTTGCAGAGCCACCCTGGGAGCCGGATATAAGGAGTGGTCGTTTTGCCCAATATTCCCCAGGGTCGAAGCTGGGCAAGAACTTTTTTACCTCGACTCTTATTTTAAATGCCTCGCAACTAGTAAAGTTTTAAGTTTAGAGGCAGCGTTTGGGGGTCTGGTGTGCCAAGCGACGGGCAGTGAACACACTGCTTCGGCTATTTGGTCAAATTCGAGCTGGTTGGTAGGAAACGGAGGAAATGGAAAAATACGCGGTATTCTGCCTCCTGCTTTCATAGTAACTGAGCACTGAGGGGAAAATAAGGTCTAAATGCACGGAAAAAGAAAAAAAAAAAAACAGAGAGAGAATCCACCTACAAAAGCTAACACCTTCACCCCTGCGAATCCTTGTTCTGATTCAACTCTCTATATTTCGGGGAGGGCGGAATAAGCTCTGTTTTTACATAGACCGTGCCACGTTGTGCAGAAATAATAAAAGGAGATGTTTGGATTTTTACAGCAGTTTTCGAGTCGAAGCTGGGAAAGTTTGTTTCAGACTCAGTGCTTCGTCACTGATTTTTTTTTTCCTTTTTTTTTTTCTCCCTCCGCTACCTGCCTTAATTCATTATTGAGTTATTCTTTTACATTTCTCTGTACAGCGAGTAAAGACCTTATAAACTTCTAGTAGCTTTGGAGACTGGGCTGAGGTGACACGGCGGGCATTGAGCTGAGAGAGAAACGGACTTTTGGCCCGCACCCACCCAAATACTTTTCTCTCCTCCCTTCGTTCGCAAATTATTAGGCGCTAAAGAGGGACGGGCACACGGCACAGTCCAGAGAGCACAGTTCAACTGACATTGTCAGCTTGTAGCACTTAGCACATCGCTAAGATTAATAAATCTTTGCACTAAAAGCGCTATAGAAGAGTGTAATCAGGAAAATGCTTAAGGCTTCAAGGACGTTGGAAGTTAAACAGTTATTTGTCTCAGCTATTTACTTTATAACATTGCCTTCGTGCCTTCAGAAAGAAATTCTGCGGTGACAATATTTCTCGGGCATTTAAAAAATTTTTTTCTCTTACAGGGTAATACATTTATCTTCAATGAAAACAAAATAAAGTTTTAATTTTAGATACTGTTTCAATGTCTATGAGTAACATTAAAAAAGCTTTGTCACACTGTATAATAGTTAGCCGTAAAAAATATATTTCGTCTACAATTTTCCTGACAATTTCCCTACAATTTTGAAAAGGGAGCACACGTGGTTTCGACTTCGCTGGCGCGTTTAGCACTGCAGGACCAGAAAACTCGCGTGGCCCAGGAGCTGCAGACTGCTTCGCCCCGCGTTACACCGCGATGCGGCTCCACTGACACCCGTCCTTTCCCTCATGGAAAGGTTGGCCAGCCCGCGCCCCACCGGCTCCAAGCACCGGAGAACGGAGGCACAAGGGCAGGAGAGAGACCCTCGGGAGCAGGGGAATCTGGCGTGCTCCTCCTCGGCTGGCTTGGCACTCGTGCCCCAACCTCCTCCAGCGCCCGGCTCCTTCCCTTCTCTGCCCCTTCTTACTCATTCTTCTTCTCTCCTTTTCACGAGATTCTCTAATCCCACGTCTCTCCCGGGGAAAAAAAAAAAAAAAAAAAAAAAAAAAAAAAAAAAAAAAAAAAAAAAAAAAAAAAAAAAAAAAAAAAAAAAAAAAAAAAAAAAAAAAAAAAAAAAAAAAGCCCAACAACAAAGAAAACCCCAACAGATTTCTTTTTCCTCCATCACCTATTTATACACTGTAACTTTTGGAAACTGAGTTAGAAAACTCAACTTCCGTGTCGGTCTGAGACGCGGCTTCTCCAAGCACCACTACTTCTCTCTGTTATGTTATTAAACACCAAGTGAGAGGCTTAAAATGCTTAAATCTACCGGGTATCATAGAGAGAAGGGAGGAGCATCAGGTAAAACCCTACAAAAGGATAAGAAGCCATGGGGTAATTATCCGCAACACTGCACTGAAAGAAAATCACGGTGTCTACAAAATATACCCAACCTGGTGGGTAGTTTACGATTAAAGTGAATGTTGATCAAATCTGTGTATGCGCGTGTGGAAGCGTATGCACATATACATAAATATATATACATAATATATATGCATAATATATAAAAATATGTATACATATACATACCTCTCTATCCACCTTTATTTATATATACATACATATATTCTGAGGCTGAAGAAACTGCAATAATCGTTAATCTTTATAACTCAAACTAAATTATCGCAGCTCAGCCTCCACTTCACCAGTAATTTAATGACTCCAACAACTTCCCAGACTAAAATAAAAAATAAGGACGGGACACCTTGGAAGCGAAAGCAAAACCCCATCAGGAGGTGCTGCATTTTAACAGCAGTTTATAAACGAGATTTCCTAGTTCATATCCGAGGTTTTGCTTTGCTGCTTTTCTCTTTTACTGAAGCAGTGAAGTGTTTTGTATTCGAAATAATCCAAAATGGGTTAAGCGAACCCCTGTAATTTTCGTTTACGCTACAAAAAAAAAAAAAAAAAAATCAGTTTGCCGTGAATTTGACACCATTTCTCGGCCAGATAACCACATTTAGGAAAAGGAGGAACGTCAGGATCTGGAAAAATTAAAAACTAGGTTTAAACCTGGATCTCTGGGTTTGTAGCCCCTATTGCCATACTCCAAACAACGCCGCTTTGGGGGGATGTGTTCCCCCTTAATCCAGCACAAACGACGAGAGTTTACCTTCACTCCAAAAATCCATGGTTTCGGGACTGCCATCCTGCCACAGGCACCAGGGCCGCCCCACGCCGTCCCGCCTTGCCCGCGAACCCCGCGCGTCCCGGCCCCCCCGTGGCCCCTCCAGCGGGCAGCCCCGGCATGCGGCGACCCCCCCTGCCCTACCCTACCCCGCCCTTGCCCGCGCCCCCGGCCACGGGTCGTACCTGCGCTGGGTGCCCGGACGGGGATGGGGGCGGCCCGGCCCTGGAGGCAGTGCAGCATGGAGTTCTCGAAGGGCGCCGTGGGCCAGGCGGGGGTGAGCTGCGGCCCCACGTAGGACGTGTAGGGCCCCGGATAGGAGCCATTGAGCGGCCGGGCCAGGGGGCTGTACTGGTCCCTGGCTCCCAGGCTGTTGCTGTAGGCGCCGGGCTCCCGAGAGGCCCCGTTGGCCACCGGCGGGCTGGGCGAATAGGGAAAGCGGCCCGAGGGGTGGGAGCCGCCGCCGGTGCTGTACGAGGGGCTTTCCGCGGCTGGCTGGGACCAGACGGCGTGGCCGCCGCCCGGGTGGCTTGGCTGGGCCGCCCCGCTGCCTTGCAGGTACGGCAGCGTGGGCAGCATGGAGCCCACGCGGGTCGTGGGCACGTACACGGGCGAGCTGGGTGTGGAGTGCATGAAGCCGCCCGGAGATCCGTCGTAAGGCGTGGGGCCCTGGGCGGCCGAGATGGCGAGGGTCTGGTACATCTCCTCGGGTTGCTCGGCGCCGAGGGCGCTCAACTTGGGCCCGCGGCTGGACCAGATCAGCTTGTTGGTTTGGTCTAAGTCCGCGAAGAGCAGGATGTCCTCCCAGCTGAACCGGCCGGAGGGGTGGGGGGCCCCGAAATGCACGTAGGGGGCGAGCAGAGACCTGCCCTCGGCGGCGGGGGGCGGCGGAGGGGCCGGCCGGTGACTGTCGTCGGTCTCCGGCCGAGGAGTCTTGGAGGAGCCGCGTTCACCCTGGGAGCCGGAGGAGGACGAGGAGGAGGAGGGCGAAGGAGACGGGCGCGGCTCCCGGGTGGCGAAGGGGCAGGAGGGAACACCGACGTCCGCAGCGCACCGCTTCACCGCGCACCAGCCGACTTCAGCCACGGCCATCCAGGTCCCCTTCTAGCCGCTGGGTGTGGATGGGGAAGAGGGAGGAGGGGAGGAGGAGGGGTGGAGGTGGGGGTCCGCAGGGCAGGGCGGGGAAGGAGGACACAGAATAGCAGGGAAGGGAGAGAGAGAGAAACAATAATAACAAAGTTTGCAAACAGGACAGCACGTCTCCCTCCCGTAATGAGATTCATCAGGGCTTATCTGGACCCTCTGAGCGCTTAATCAGTCATGTCGCCTCGGTGCTGTTGTCCCTCCCCCCGGCGGTATGGGATCAGGCAGACCAGGTCAACACGGGCCGGGAGTCGCCAGTCCCGCAGGGCCAGGGCTGCGGCTCCGACGCCGCTCCCGCGCTGCGGGCGGGCTGCTCCCTTCTCCCTTTGCATCCCGGACTGCGGATTTGAACATGAAGCACGCCGGGGAGAGGTGGGCGGGAGGGCGTGGGGAGAGAGGGGGGCGAGGGACATTTTTCCCTGTCTGTGCCGCAGCCCCTTCCTTGGCTGTTGTCGTTGTTATGATTATTTCAATGAATGAGTCATTTGACTCGGTTCCACCGAGAAAACAATTAGTAAGGCGATCCCTTTAAGGTTACTTCTCCGGAGAGCAATGTTAGCTTTTCCGCGCATCGCCTCGCTTGTTTGCTTATTTCCAGCCCAAGGTCACGGAAAGGAGGAGAAGGAGGAGGGAAAGGCACCCGGGAGACGGGAGATGCGCACGGGCCAGGCGCCGAAGTGTGCGCGATGGGATACGGACCGAGGCAGGGGCCGGGTCGGGTGGGATGTGCCTGCCGCGGGGGCCGGTGCCAGTGGACAGTCCCGGATGACAGGGCCTGCCCCAAGTCCGAGCACAGCTCTCGGAGTTGACATCCGTCCCGAGTCGACCGGTCTCAGTTCGGAGCTGTCGGCATGAGAGAGGCCGGACAGGCAAACGGACACGGAGCGTCCGGTGCCCAGCCTCAGGGAGAAGGGGCAGAAAGCGAAAGGGGACGCGGAGAAGTGACAAGAGAAGCGGGCGGCGAGGCTCTCCGCTCTCAGCCCACTTCGGGGGTCTTCAGATAGCCATAGGCACAAGAATACAGGACACACACAGAGCCCCCTCGCAGATAGGCACCAAATACGTCTCTCCCTCCTGCGAGGTAACTGGGAGATAAGGCTCCGGCAGATAAGGGCTCCAGGCACCGGTATCGGATGTTTGCCCACACAGTCTCCCTCAGGCTCCCCCAGCCAGGCGCAGCCGCGGCCGCGCTCCCCTCAGAGCGACCGAGGGCGGAGAAGCAGGAGCAGAAGAGCGAGGAAGAACAAGGAAAATCGCGGCGAGGCAAGAAAAGAGAAGGAGGCCAAACCTGGTGCCGATGCCCCGCATGGGGCCGGGGCGCGGGGCCGCGGCGGGCGGTAAATCCAGTGCGGCGGGGGTGAGCGGCGGCGGCGAGTCCGGCGGCGGCGGCCGCCGGCTCATGTATAAAAAGGAGAGAGGAGGCGCCTCTCGCAGCCCTGCCGGAAAACTGCAGGCAGCCGGCCCTGATTGGGCTCAGCCAGCCCTAAACAAACACGGGGCTCCGCAGGGGTGCCAGTCCCGGCGACCAGCCGGCCCGCTGCCCCGGGGGTGGGGTGCCCGCAGCAAGGGGGCTACGGACCCCTCCTCGGGGAGCGGGAAGGAGGGGGGATTGTCCTCCCAGATGCCACAGTCTTTTATCTTCTTTTTTGTTTG
>NW_020955287.1:1108782-1133612 GCF_003031625.1 Empidonax traillii | reverse complement strand
GCGTTAAAATAAGAGCTATTCGAGGGTAAAAAATGTGGCTCCTCCTTGAGTTGCCCCAATCGTCAGGTGAAGCCAAAACAAGCTGTGGGATGTGTCCATCCCAGCAGCTGGCGGTAGGCATTTTCCCTCCGTTTCTTTCTTATCCCCCCCCAGCCCTCTTATCTCAGCTGTGTACAAACTGATATGGTACTTAGCAGGAAAGTGACTGGAAATTAAAATAACTTCGTTCACCAGAGGTTATCAGCTGGATATCTGTCATCATCAGTTTGTACAGAAAGAGTCATCGGCGGCAAAAGGCTGTACTAGAGCAGAGCCCGGCTCTCGGCAGCCGGCAGGCATGAGCCCTCCCGACAGAAACCGAGCTCAAACCTGCTGATGCGCGGTGCTGTCGTTCCTGGGGTAGGCACAGCTTTTCTTTCGGTCTTTCCAGGCAAGGTGAACGGGAGGTGAAGAATTTGCAGTGCTGGGAATAGAGCAAAACTCTGGTTGTAGCCATCCACTCTGCCGGCGTTGGGTGAACCGATTGTGAACTGGAAGTTTTATTGTGCATGTTAATTTTTGTCGTATAGCGCGGCAGAGGTTTGGTCGGAAAATAACCAATTTCTTGAGAAACCGTTTCTCTATTAAATTGTACGATTAAAGGTTATGCTTCTTTCTTGTCAGATGTCTTTAAATAACATCGTTAAATAATATCAGTCACCCTGCCAGGTTGAAGTGATTTTCTTTTCTTTTTACTTTTAGGTGTGTTTTAGTGGGTTCAATATTAAATAGAAAATAAGCTTTTGAAAGAGAGGGCAGGAATTTGTTGTCTCCCAGCGTCCGGCTCGTTTTCCGATCCCGACTTGCAACTTAAAACATTTTCCCATGGTTTTTGCCTGCAAATGCGCGACAAGAGCAGGGGAAGCCGCGGGAATAGATGCCTACGCCGCTCGCTTCTCCCTAGCTTGGGTGCTGCCATTGCAAATTTGTGTGCTGAAAAGTGCCGAGCTATCGGCTTCAAACTCCGCATTTCCTTTCAGTCATTTGAATACCTCTTCTCCATTTAAACCCGAGGGTATTTTAAACACGTGTAAGGGTGAATATACTGCGAGAAATACCGTGAGAGTTTATTTCAAACGACCGGCACATGCCGGTGCCCACGTAACCCCAGGGTGAGGAGTGGGGACCTGCTCGAAAGTTGAGGGTGGCTGTGAAGAAGAACGGCCGCTCTGGCCTGGCAGGCGCCTCTTTCCCGGTCTCCAAACTGCCCCGTGTTTTACACTTCAGACGCCTCAGTTTTCTTTTTTTTTTTTTATTCTTTTTTTTTTTTTTCTTTTTACCGCCGATTAGCCTGTTTACGTTATAGCCTGGCTACAAGTTTCATTTTATTTCCTCCCATAGACACGATAAGAAAACCCGGCTTAAACTGGGACCAGCGTGGGAAACCGTTTCCAATCACCCCTTTCCGTTTCGGGTTTGCTCTCGAACCGCTCAAATCATATAGTCTCCGGTTCCTAACTCTTCATTGCGTCTCTCCTTTCCCGAATCCCACTCTTCTGACGTAACTTTCATCCCGGGGCTCCAGGAGGCTCTCAGGTATCTCCTGCTCCGGGCCTGGGTTAGGCATCCGGGGGTGCACGTGCGGGAGCATTTTTGCGGGCGGGGGGATGCTCGCTGTGGGTACACATCGCTGGGAAGGTGGTGGCCAGCAAGGTAACCATCTCTCCTGATGGTTGTGGCCAAAGAGGGAAGAAAGCAGATTGGGAAAAAAAAGAGAAAGTTTCGTATCCAATTAAGGCAAATTCCCTCGTGGGCACTTCATCCTCCCAAAAAAGGGCTGGGGGAAAGACATGTGCAAATGCAGAGCAGTTTCTCCTTCCCCCACTCCCGGGTCTCTGCAAACGTGATCCCTTTGCAGGGATGCATTAGTGAGGAGGGGCAGGCTCGGTCCGGCCGCATCCCCGCCGCCCCTCGGTCAGGGCAGCCCCGGGAGCAGCCGGCATCGCCCACCGTGTCAGGCCGCGATGCTCCTGCGGCCCTGGGGGCCCGGCGGGTTCGGTGTGAGGCGGTACGAGGGGTCACCTCGGTGACTATCGCAGGTTGGAGTGTATTCTTTTCCGAGACGTGTTTATGTAACTTAATGTACTTTAGAAACTGCTGGGGAGTTTAGGCCGGGCTGATAAGCACAGCGGTTATTGCGGGCGACGTGCCGGCACCCCTCCGCCTCTCTTCTCCCCTTCGCTTATCCGCACTACTTAAAATATACTTTTATCAAGGCCACCCCACGATATGGAGGGTTTCCATTCCCCAGCGGCTGTGACATTGAAGCGGACTTATCGATCGGGGCACTGGCAGCGCTCAGGCTCGCCCAGCCCGGCGGGGAGCTGCCGGCCGGTCGGCTCCCAGCAGAGCTCACGCCCCCGCCGCAGGCACCGAAGCCGGCGGGGCAATCCGCATCTACCGGGAAAGAGCATTTCAGAGGGACGGGGGCCTTTGACATCACCCATCACCTCCACCTCGGGCGGGGCGGGGCAGACGTATGGAGCTCAGGGTAGTGGTTAGTCAAACTGAGCCCCAAAGCAGCAGTGTCCTGTACACGCCACAGAAAGGGCGGGGGCGGACATGGCGAGCGTGCCCTTTGCAATAGATCAGATATGTCCAAAGGGGAAGGGGGACCCCCAAATTCTCGAGTGCGAGGAGGGATTCTTTTTACTTTCTCCGAAACTCCTAGCGAAGGGCTGCCAGGTGCTCAGAGGTCGGGCTTGAACTCCAGCCTGTCTTGCTGGCCGCAGACAGCAGACTTTGGGCCCGGCGGCTGCCCCGGCCCTGGGCAGGACGCCCTGACCAGGCTCCGAGGACCATTTCCCGCTGGTTCGGCACTCCCCTGGGTTGAAGCCGTGCCCGACGGCGGGCAGTGGGGCAGAATGTTATTCCCCACTGCAGTAAAAGCGGCCTTCCCGTCATTGGTGACCTTCTGATGCGTGCTTTTGGGTGATTTCCACGGTGTCTTGCAACCCTTGACGCTCAAATAAGCATCAGGCAGCAGAGAGTCCACACGGACATTTATGCAATAGGTGTCCAAGTGTGTGGGTTTTGTAGTTTGTTTTGTTTGTTGTTGCTGTTGTTTTTGTTGTTGGTTTTGTTTTGGGGGTTTTGTTGTTTTGTGAAAATTTTTTTTTTGTTTTTTGTTGTTGTTGTTGTTGTTTTGGGTTTTTTTAATAATGATCTACAGCTTCTTTTTATTTGCCCGCCCTCCAGTATCCGAGGTCTGGCTGGTTAATGATTTCAACCTTAAAAAAAAAAAAAAAAATAAAAAAAAAAAAAAAGAGAGAGAGAGAGACAGATATTAAAATCAACAAAACGCGCGGAGGAGGCTCCTGTTGCTGCGTAACCTGACTCCTGGAGCCAGAGATCCGCGGTACCCGCACGCTGAGCCCCCGTGGGGCACACAGGACTAAGGCGATGCCCTCCAGCTCTCGGGGTGGCACATAGGAGGCAGACGGGAACCACACAACATCCTAAAAAATTTAGTTATGACTTAGATGCTTCTGTCCAACGGGCGCATAGGTGCTTTGTCTCTTTCCAAACACATACAGGGGGACTTGGAAAGTGAGGTAAGGATTAGTTGTACTGCTTCTCGGCAGTTTTAAAGGTTTTTAAGTGTCGGTGAATTTTGACGCTTTTATCAACGGGCACCTCAATGCCCTTCCTAAGAAACGTTGGGCCTGTGTTGCACTTATGTCTTGCGGTGAAGAATACTATATATATATATATATATATATATACACTATAATTGCAGCCACCTCTTTCTGCGCAGAGCTGTAGAGAAAAATCAAGTACCTCGACTCTGTGTGTGGATCGGTTTCTTGCACACCGGGTGAAAGAACCCGTTTCGAGACAAGACCAGAAGGAAAGGCCCCCACCCCGTGTCCCGCCTCCTCGCCGAGGGGGACAGGGCGGCGGGAGAGTGAGAGCCGCCGCCGCCGCCGCCCGGGGCCGCGGGGCGGGAGCTCGGCGCCCTCCCCGGGCCAGAGCCATGGGGGACTCCAAGGATCACTGTTTTTTCCTGCCTAGGTGCTGGGGAATCCTTTCATGGCTCTCCTGCTGGATCTGGCACGAGAAGCCCGGGAGAAAGTGTCTGAGTGTTCTTGCTGCGAGAAGTCGTTGTGGGAGGGAGGGATGCGGAGGGACTCGAAGCACGGCAGAGCCGCACTTCTCCGCAGCGCTTCAGCACCGGGCTTCTCTTCATCCTCCCCTGTTCCCTATCACGGATGTTAGGCGATATCAAATCCGATCTGCAATTACCTATCCTACCTCCGCCCCTATCCCGACAGCACAGGTTGCAGAGACTTCATTCTTTCTCACTTAAAAAACAAAACAAAACAAAACAAAACAAAACAAACACCCCAAAAAACACCCACAAAAAACTCAAACAAAAGCACAAACAAACAAAAAACAAAACAAAAACACCCCCCCCCCCCAAAAAAAAACACCCACAAAAAAATAGTCCACCAAAAAACCCACACACCCCAGACAGGCAAAATCCAGCGTCACCAACTGCTCCCTGGGACAGTTTTCGCCCCTGCCACACTCCGTGAAAGAAATCGTTTTATGCATCGAAACCTGCCATACATCTCGGCCCCCTCCCCCCCCTCTGGCTTAGTTGTCTTTTTACTTCTCTGCCCAGGAAATAAAACAAACAATCAGAACAGATAAAAATCTTCCAGTGAAATGTTTTCCACAGGACAAAATGAATGCGTCCTCCTGGAAGCATTTTTCGGGAGTAATTCTGTTTCATGCGTGTCCATGCTGAGCTCCGGTGGGGCCGCTCCGTTTCTCTTGGCATCGTGGCAGCCTCTCGCCTTCCTTTTGGTAACCGCTTTTCTCACCATTTACCTGCCTGACTGAAAATGTCTGAGACCAAGTGCCGAATAATAATAATAAAACTCCAAACAACGACATTCGCAAACTTAGCGAGGCAAATCGCGTCCCTCCATCCGAACTAATAATGTTTTCACTTGTTGCTTTAGTGAGAAATGCCAAAATTTGAGGACTTTGTTCCTCCTTGGAATGAAAGTTGGTGTTTAAACGTTAAAATAATATCTTCCAGAGCGAGTCTGACCAGTTCTATAAATGAAAGCGCTACTGGATTGGAAAATCAAATCAAAACAACCACATCACAGAATCAGAGATTTCAGAGTTAGCAGATCGGGGTAATTAGATAGCCTATTAATAGCCTTGCTCTTCGCTGCTATCAGAAGTGGATGACTCCTGCCTTCGGAAGGTATGCGTTAAGCATCCCACGGGAGGTAGGATGGAGACCAAGGAGATGAGGAGAGTTTTCCGACGAGACGTGTGGGGCCCCACCGGCAGGCAGAATGGGTGTACCCTCCTTGGTTTTGCTTGTCAACCCCGCAGACGCTGGCTCTTCCCTTCGTTTGATAGATGGAGGTGTCGAAGGCACCCGCGGAGGCAGTTCCCGGCCGGGCGGGTCCCATCCCCATCGGCCCGAAGATAAGCGATGCTGCTAATTCACCTCCGGGGACGCGACGCCGTCCTTCCCCTTTTGCTTTTCTTACCCTAGGTGTTAATGGCTTCGCGGACACAGCCTTCTATTTGCAGTTAAAAGTATAAATATATACGTTCGCCGTGGGAATACCGCAATTCCATTTCGTTCATGTAATCACTGGCAGTGTTTATCCATTTCGCTTAAGCCTCCAGGACCAAAGAGGGCGTGCAATTAAGTCGCACTTTTCGATTACTTTAGGAAAAGGTTGGTTTTATGCAGCCGTTGTTGCTGCTCACATTGCATTTATAATTCAATATTAAAAGACATCAGTATTTGCAAACAATAGAAGGAACAACTAAAAAGCCGGTTGTCCCCAAAAGTAGGTGCTTACAATGTACTGTTCCCCTGCCATTGTTGACTGATTTTAAAAGGTCACCGATGACTGAATTTTAAGAAGTCCATGACTTTTAATTCCACTTAGATGAGCAAGAAATAGTGTAGTCTGATATACATAAGTTTTTTTCCTGCTGTTATTTCTTACATTTTTTTTACATACAAACACTTTATTACCTAATTTCTTAAATTATCTTTCTTAATGGACATAATAAATTTAGTGTTAAAGATGGAACACTGTAACAAAGTAGATAGGTGTAATTCTTATGTTACTCGGGTTTGAGGTTTTCAGTGGGGAGTTGGTGGGTTTTTTTATATTCTTAATGTGGGTAGAGATAGCAGCCTTTTTCTGAAGTAACAATCCTCAGAGTAAATCAAAGTGATGGCAGGTTGTAGAGTGACTACTATTTCCAAGGCGGGGGGGAAGGACCTCCACACTTTCAGTAAGCTGAAGATAATGCCATACAACAGTATTTCAGGATAACTTCAGAGGGTTGCTGCACCCATGAGTAACGTGGATGGTATCTGGATCATGCTTTTAGCGTTTGCCAATGACCATCAAACATAAGTTAAGCCACACACAACTTTATTATTCACCTGTGAAATAATGCAAAACCGAAAAAAAGACAACCCAGACAACCCAGTTTTACTATAAGTTCACATATATTATTTTCAGCACTGTATTTGCATTGTAATGTTACTGTAGGTTGTTTTTTCTGATAGTGCATGTGAAACAGGGCTTACAAAGAAGCCCTGCTTCTGTGTCTCTGCTCATTTCTCCAGATGCTAAAAATGTCTAAGGCTACTCATTCACCTGGAATTTATCCCACGATGACTTAAGCATGATGAGCCAGTGCCACAGACCTCCATGGAAATTCCTCATGAAGCAATAAACCTTGCTAATGGATCTGTTCTGAAGTTCACAACAAGAATTACCATCTGGCCCTTCAAGTCATGGTTTTAACTTAACTAAGCTGGTTTTAAGCAGATTCTGTTACAAACTCCGGATGAATATTTGGTCAGCTAATGCCAGTTTTTCTGCTGTCACAGCTCGGAAGCTGTTGGTCCCAAACAAACCCAATCAGCACTAACTGAGCAGCTACCATAGTTCCTGTGATGAACTTAACAGTAAAGGTAATGTAGATGCTCTCTGTGATTTATGTCAGGCTCTGTCAGGTTTAACAGCACCTCTTTATGATGCAGGTGTCGTGTAGTTGCATGGACACTAAAGATGACAGATCCAGCTCTATGTCCAGTACACCCTTATAAACTTACATTGCGTTTACTTCTGGAACCCAATGACCGCAGCAGAAAGAACAACAGCCAGCACTGACATCAGTGGCATCTCATGGCGCCACAGATAAATCCAACAGGGGTGGGACTGTCAGAGCCTGGGAGTGCTGGGAGATGAAAACTCAGCAGTGCATGGCTGGATTGAGGACTTTTCCCTCGCTGCTTTTGGCTTTCCTCCAAGCACCCCATATGTGACACCCTATGCAGTACCACTCCCCACAGATCCCCAACTGGGCTGTAGTGACCACAGCTTTATGTAGCACTACTTAAATCAAAGTGGTTCATCTTCTATGCTAAGCCAAACTATTTGCCTCCAAAAAAGCTCATATCAATCAAAGCGTTTCATTTTATCCAAAATAAAGTTTTTGTGCTGTTTTTCAATTATTTAACCCTTTAAAGAAAATAAACTTCGAATCAAATTAGCAACAAGGTTCATCTTGAGAGGGCAGACAAAGTGGTTTGCATTTTCCTCTCTCTTTCAATTTGATAACAGGCTTACATCTGGGTAGGTAGGAAAGGTCAGTCATGCCTGGACCAGAAGCCAAGACCTCAGCTCCTCATCCCTGTTCAGCCACCAGAAACTACAGCAAAGCTTTTGTTTTCTGCTTGGTCAACATGACACAGGGAAAGCAATAACCCCTGAACTGTCTGAAACTGCCGTCTGTACTCTGGGTTGAAATTTTTTTTTTTTTTTTTTTCCCCTCCCTGGAAAAGGCAGAGTCTAACAGGAATACGTTCCAAGATATTTCACTCATGGAACCGGAGAAGTGTATAATTCAGCCTAAACCCAGAATTAATTCTATACTGTTATTTTAGTTCTTACTATCTGTGAGAATAGTTCCTACTCATCTCATAAACTCTATCTGTGACCTATGTTGTTTTCAAACCAATTTGGTTTTGCTTTTGATAGCTTCAACAGAATTGTTGAATGACATTTCCTTTAGAAGGAGTTTTCCAAAGAAATTAACCTAATTTCTGCTTGCAAGAAATGGAAAAAACATGTTTTCCTTATGCCTGCTTGGAACTACATGTACCTCTGAGGTCCAGAAGGTGACATATCTTTCACAAGTGTTTCCTTTAATAAGCATAGATAGGAGAAACTAATGATTGTGACCTGTAGCTACTGGAAGGTTAAAAATATTCTATACTGAACTATTCTAACCACAGCTCAGCATTTGGACTTGTGGAGCATGGAGCTGACTAGGTTGAGCCCATGGAGAGAACTGGAAAACAAACAATTAAAGCTCAGCTGGAAAAGGAGGTCCTCCGAATTTAATGGGGTTGGACCAAGTCAGCAGGACAAACCCTACAAGAGCTTGGCTGAATGCTAATGTGAGTATTTTGGGCTGAATTCTTGATGTTGTCTGGGCCTTTTGGATACAGCCAGCGTTATTACAGTGAAATTAGGATATGTTGGACATTTTGTTATGATTGAGGGTAGAACTGGAGAAAAATGGTGAGTGGATGGGAAGGGGAGAGAGTGATGGGAACAATCCTATCCAAGGCTTTGTAGCTAAGCGACTGTAGCTAAGTGAACTGAAAAAATACATAATACAGCCCCCAAATATCCTCTTCCTCAGCACAAGGAAGAAGTGCTCTCTTGGGTCCATAGCCCCAAAGCAGGCACAAAGCTATGGCCAACAAACCTACAGGGTTTCAGTGGCTCTGGCTCACTCACAAGCTATCTTGAGCCAACCCAATTCTTTGCATAAAAGCAGAATCCAGCACACCTAGAATTACACTTTACTAAAGGAACAATGATGCATATCCTTTATGTTATTCAGCGTTATGATACTTCTCCATATCTGTCAGTCTGAATGTCAGAAACACACTGTTTAGCAGATTAAATTATTTTATCAGTCCTCCATTTGGAAGGCAGAAACCTGCTGTGCAAAGCTCAAGAAGAAAATAAAATGTAGTGATGAAGTACCAAACTCCTGTGGGTCTTTTGCTGGAGGAAGGCCTACAACAAGTTTACATGTTTAATTAGAATGCAGTAAAATGCAATTTCCTTTACATCATTACACTCCAATGTCAACCTTAGAATCACAAATTTGTTGAAAGCTGTGCAAAATAGTTCATTTGTAGTTAGCTTTTGGTAATAAAAAACATGCAAAAATAAGCTTTTAAGGAAATGTGCTAATAATTAAAAATAAATTTAGTGTTCTAAATGAAGAGTACTGATGGCGCTAAAAAGGGCAGTGACTTAATTAGTCTTGTTGAAGTCAGTTATTCATTTGTGGACCATCAAACTATAAACTGAGGTACTTTATTGACTGCAATATTCACTGGATATGTGCCATATTATTCAAGCAAAACAATACACTGCAAAAACAATACAGAGAAGAGGTAATTTGTACAGAGTTCATGAGACAATTATATCATCTAAATACAAAACTGAGTCACTGTGCCCTTGGTTCTCTTTATTAAAAGAGAATTGAAGGATATACTAAACATACTCAGAGTCTAGTAATTTAAATTTGAATCCTGCCCATATACCCAAGCACCCAGGAACTGGTGTGGTCCAGCACATGGATCATGAGTCCCAAAGAAGGACTTTGATGTGGGACTCAGGATACTACTTCATTTTCTTGTGTGCTGTAAATTAAACTATTGCCCCATTTTCCTGAGAAGAGCTTTGAGACTCACTCAATATCATAGAAAAACATTTACTAGTATTAATAACACACACACACACAAAAGTACTTATTTCAAAAGAGGACAGCAGTTTGAAAGCTGTCTCTGTTTTACATGCTTTACTGGTGCAGAGCTTCTGGAGAAACATAGCAGGAGCATCTGGATGCAAGTGGATGTGTTTCCTGTTCAAACAGAAGCAAATCACTGAGATGCCTGAACAGAAGAGAGAACCAAGGCTTTGCACATATCACTTGCTCGCAGAGAAGCTCATCAAAGCACAGAAACAACCAAGGCCAAAACAAAAGTAAGTTGCTGAATTACTTTGTGAATTTCCAGACTGTAGCTGCACTGCAACATTTTGAACCCTTTTTGTATGTTTTTTCTTAAACTTTTAATGTTGTTTAAGGAACATGTAAGTATTTCATTTCTTGATCATGTAATGAACTTTATGAAATAAAACCTTTTTTTTTAATCTCTTCTGATGTTTTTTTATGCTCAGTTTACTGTGCATTTTGTATTTGAATAGACTTTAATGCGTGACATCTAACCATACTATAGTAAATTGTGGAGGAGGAGGCTAGTATTCAGAATGATTATAAGGTGTATTTGTTTATAAAACAGGAAAAAACCTCAGTGTCTCTTTGTTTGTTTTTGTTAATAGTAATGCTGGCTTGCATACAATAATTTTTAAAATGAATGCTAAGAGGATCTAGCAGACAGAATAGCAAATGGAGAGCCTGGGATACCCAAGTCTGGTTTTGAATCAGGCAGGGAGATATAATTCTGCATATTGAAAGGTACAATTCTGTAGCACGTTGGCCTTGATGCAATCCTGGCTTAAGAAACCCTCTCCCTCCCCCAGGAGGGAATCTTCTGCCTGGAGGAGTCCCTCCAGTGCCAGCCAGTGCAGCAATCCACTGCCTTCTCCCAGTTGTGTTAATGAAATTCCTTGTGAGCCCACACTGGAAGAAAGACCATTGAAATGATTACAATTAAAAATAGCTCTCCCTCTCTTCCTCCCACAAAGAGTTTATTTTTAACTTCCATCACCTCAGTGTGCTGATTTAAGCACTGCTGTACACACAGTTGTTTTGGCACGACTGAGGAGGTGACAAACTGCAGGCCAGAGGTGGGAACAAACATCTGGGGCAGGAGCTGGTTGCAGCAGCTTAGCTGCCAAAGGCAGTGTATCATGGGACTATGGTGTGATAGTTCATAGTATGAACTTAAACTTTGCCTTTCCTGTCTGTTTTCATAGCCATGAGGCATCTCTGCTCCAAATTCCTAGTACAGAAATGCTGGACCAGTGTTGCTTTCCTACCCCAGCCTGGTTAATTTATATTAGAGATTTTCAGTCATGTGAGCTCTGTCCCTGGGAAACACAGTGCAAGTGAAGCTCAGCTGAATCATGAGGTTTATATCCTTAAAGACATTTAGATGGCTAACTTTCAGTCAGTGGAAGGATTAAGTGGACAGGGTTAGGAGTAGGAGTATGGCCAATGACAATGCCTTGAACACAGGACAGAAGCCACCTAGGCTCACAGTCTTAAACGTTTTGCTTACATGCAGAGGATCAAGCTGTGTATGTGACTCAGGACTGAGTAAGAACTTCTGCCAGGTCATTTTGGCCAGGATTTAGGATTCTTCCATCTTTCCTTAAAGTACAGGCCATGAGTCACTTGCTGAAATCTTCTTATCTCTCCAACTTCCTGACATTTTATGGACCTCAGGCTATGGTGGCCCTTTGACTTGTTCAGTCCCCTGCCTGTGATTTTTGTCTTTTGAGGACTTGAAAGCTACAACCCAATTTGAATTTTTGTTAACACCTATGTAAGCACTTGGGTGGACTTGCATAGACTTTAAGCATACGGGGAAATCAGATAATATCTAATCTTATACCCATTAGGGTAAAAGTGTGTCCCTAGCACGTTATTAACCAACGAACTGTAGAGCAGACAACACAGTGCATCAGATAACCCATCCTACAGTTCCCTATATTAAAAACAATTATTTGACTGGTTCACATGTGACAACATCACAGCGTGACATCATCTAGAACCCACTGAACTCAGTGAAAGAAACACCAGTTCAAGTAAGTTTGGAGGTCTCGTTTAATGCCTCAGGTAACGTACCTTACATCCACATCACAGTCTGGCTTTTGAGCCTCCACCATGTTCACAAGCCTTTCTTTTTCCTGTCAGTCTTAATCTAGACTAGGAAACTGGATGATTTTGTTAATCATGATGACTGACACTTCTGGTAGATTTAAGAGTTCAGTGTCAAACTTTTCAATAAGATCTTGTTTGCCAGCACAAGCATATGGCTTCTCTTCTGCTCCATGTGCACTGTCCCAGTCCTCCCTGAGGTCAGCAGACCTTCTTGTAAAGCAAATAAATTTAAAATAATATAACATCACCATGGCTCTAATGGAGCACTTCTGTGGCACTCTACTTTATCCCAATATCATAAACAAAATGCCAAATGAAAAGTCAACCTTGAAAATCATCTAGCTCACAAAAGCATGATTTTGTGATGAAATGGAGTAGCCCAAGCATGGCTGGACCACAGAGACCTCCAACCCTTTAAGAACTCAGTAGAGTTTTAGTCTATTGTCTATAGAATTAGCCTTGGAACTGTTTCTTCAAAGGGTCTTGCTGATTTCAGTGAGTTTACCTGCACTGGAGTGTTTTTATGTTTATCTGTTAACCTCATGCATGCCTTTTCTGTCTTCAATTCACAAAGGTAAAGCACTGATCAACCTATATGGAATATATAGAGATCTCCAGAATCTCACTCTGGAGAGCACGGTACATGGCATGCAAAAAAATTTTTAAAACCCAGTGTATTTTCCTAGCAATCCTTATATATCCATCAAGCTGCAAGTTATTTCAGAGAATACTGATGCTACTCATAAAAAAACATTACCAAAGTCAACCAAAATTCCAAAAAAAAAAAAAAAAAAAACCACAACCAAACAACAACAGAAGGGTAGGCAGAGAACTAATCCATTTTGGAGCTGTCAGGTTGTGACCTGCGGTATGTTTTCACAGGAAAGGCAAAAATGAGGTTCTTTCCCAAATGAGGAACAATATGGTGATTTAAATAAAGAAGGATAAATGATGAACGGACAGTTCTACCCGCACAGAAAATGTTCCCAAGAAGAGGACTGATCTGACATAGTCGCAGTGGATGGCTACGAACTGCCAGACAGTGTTGAATCAGAGCTCCCACTCCTGAACTCCCTGTCCTGGCTGCAGCTTGTGTAAAAGACTATAAGGAAGGAAAACCCATGGAATAATGAAGATGAATGCAATAAATATACCTGAGCCTGTCTACTTGTTCTAGTGGTTAGTGTCACTGGAGAAACCCTGCAGGGCTTTAAGCAATTCTTAGTGATGAAGATTTATGAAGCCCTTTTAAAAACTTCATTAAGGGGTCAGAGAGATTTAAGTGGCCTTGCAAGCTCTGCGCTAAGCCAAGAGATTTTCTTAGTAGAAACTCAGCCAAAGGCAGCAAGGGCAGACCTGGCTTGCAAGGGCTTTTCACACACTCTGGCTTGGGAGGAACAATGCTAGGTACCCTATATATCTGGGCAGTACAGCATAATGCTGAAGTCCCAAGCAGGGTTGTGGCAACTATGATGGTTAAAGGAAGCTGCTTAGCAAAAGTATTTCCTCTGAATAGTGTTAAGGCCAGCGTACTATAGTAAGCAAGCCAAGTCTGCATACACTGCTAGCATAACTTTCTTCTTCCAGTTTCCCTTAGTTTGTCCAAAATATGGTAAAACATTTTTTTGCAATTCAGACGTGTTTTCCTCCTTCTGATGGCAAGTGCTGCTCAAACCTCATAAAATCATTGCCCAGAAACATACCTTCCCTATTGATGCCTCCAAGCAGTTGTTTAGGACTATGATTATTTAGATATAAATAGCAGTGCTCATTAATCTAGCAATCACTCCCAGCTATGAAAATGCAAATTGGGTTGGCTTGTTTGTGTTTTCGAGAGAGAGAAGGTGGTGGTGGTGGTAGGTGGGAAGGGGAATGTTCCCCAGGTGCTGCTGTTTATCACCTTTTTGTCTTACTGTGAGCCAGGGAATGTTTCATCTGCACCCTGCAGAGTTTTGCTGGGCTCTGTTCCACCACCACTGAGGTGGGTGTGCATCACACACATCTTGTAAAAGTGGTTCTTGGACTGACAGATTGGGTCAACCCCATAAAAAAAAAAAATTCTGGACTTTTTTTTTGTAGGTATGCAGCAGAGTAAGCTCTGGTAGCTGGCAAAGCCAGCAAACATTGACAGAGGAAGAGACGAAGGCTGCTTTGATAGCTTCACAGGTAGAAGTACCATTCCCTTTGGCTCACTGAAGCTGCCGGGCCAGAAGGAAGCAGCCATGATGGAGCAGAACTCATGAGCTGTAACAAAATTTGGTGTAACCAAAGCAGCAAATCTTCAAGAAGCTGTGTTTCAGCTTGACTGCCCACCTGAAGTGAACACCTTTTGCTAGGTGGCTTATAACCCAACACACTGTGCTTCAGATGGAGTGTGAGAGGCAGTACACAGCCTTGGTGCCTAGCAAAGAGGAGAGGGCCTCCACTGGAGCTGGAAGGAAAGAAGGTAAAAAGAGAAAGACAGTCGAGTGCGGAGAAAGGGACCTGAAAAATCTGCAGCAAGAAGAGAAATGCTGGGCTGAGCCCTTGAAGACCTCCCTCACCTCACATCCCATTCCTGACAGCTGCCAGCAGTACATACTTACAGAAACCTCTCAAAAAATGCAGTATAAAGCAGCTTGTCTACTCTTTTTTAAATTGTTATTGTTATATCCAACATGCTAAGTACCTTTAAGTCTAAATACTTTTAGCATGAATTGAAGTGAGCACCTGAATTTTAGCAGCGTGTTGCTGGACAGAGAGTTTAATAATGGAATCAATTTAACAACTAGTTTTCTTGATTTTAAGTGAGATTGTTCATACCAGTCTTCATTTAGGAACACACTTTTTGCATTCACAGAGCTTAAAACACCTGCTTTTTTACACTAAAGGGGAGGGATGGGGGGAACCATGCACTTACGAATTTGGCTTCTCAATGAGGTTTCATGGCAGAATGGCTCAAGCCTGAGGTAGCCTCTAGTAAGGGTTAAATTTTACAAATGATGCAACATGTAACTCTCTGGGTGACAGCGCTATCTGGCACTACTTTAGCATCTATTAGAAATACAACACTGGCTATAGACTTTCCCAACTGAGTTGTAGCAATACTTCCCAAACACTTATTTGATAAATGATTCAATATTAATGAACAGCATAAGGAATTTTATCTACCATTACCTCCAGCCTGCAGTTTCTTACAGGAGCCTTACCTTACTATCCTCATTTGAATACAATAATTTCTGGTGCATTCCTGAAGCTAGCAACAAAGTCAGGAGGTGTCTTCCCCTCTGCAGGAGCAAGCAGAGAGACCCAGGAGTGAGTGGATTATGGATATGGCTGGCAGGAAGGAGAAGCCTCCCTCATGACAGTGAGTCACGAGATCTCGGCCTTGACAAGGAGAACTACTACAGAAGAGCCAATTGTGTAATATCCCAAAGAAGAGCAATTAAGTGGTTTCATTGATAGGGCCTTTGCCTGAGCTACACACTACAAATAGCAACTTCATTCAGGCCATTTCAATGACACATGCTAGAGATAGAAAGATCCAAGATAATAATGTTTTGCCATGGCATTTTGGGAAACTGAGGATCAGGAATTTTTCCAGAACGGGAAGCTTGTTTTGCTCCCTGAAGACTTTGTTTTGATTTCAAGCACTGCCGACTGTGCACTGTTGTCACATTGTTTAGATACCTTTTTTTATTGCTCCCTTGATCGTAGGGCACAGGGAGATTTCTTCAGCAGACAAAGACTTTTCTGAGGCATATGCTATAACAGTGGAAGGAATCTGCTCCAGAACTTCCACAAGTACAGGGTTAGCTCACTGTATCTAAAAGTGCCTTTACATCAGGAGCGTTGTTCTTGAATATCCAATGGAGGCTGGAGATACAAGGAGACAAAGGGAAGCAGTGGGCAGTTCAGGCACCCACTGTCTGAGTTTCTGGGTGCCAGTGTCAGCCCTGGGGGCTGACAGTTGCCTCCACAGCCCTGAGGTGCAGCAAGTTTCATCTCTGTTGGCTGTGTCTGGCTGCTGCCTCTTGTGAGATGTTACAATGGCTCAGGTAGGAGAGTCAAGCTGTCCCGGGTCTGCTGTGCATAAAGCGCCTGTCACTTCAAGAGGCAGATCCCTGACCTGTATGGTTTAGAGTAATAGCAGCTTGGATGCTGTTAGAGTAAAAGCACTTGGATGGCTTAATAACGGTGCCAGAAAACATATTGCAGTGAAGTGTACCCTGATCCTTCATCTGCAGCCATATTCATAGTCTGCCAGAGTAGGAAATGTCCGAAGTGACAGGAATCCATGAATCAGGGGGCCATTTGCATTGTTGCTTGTTTTTCTTGTTTTTCTTTTTTTTCCCCTTCATTTTCCACATGAAAAACAATATAGGTCATCATTAAACTTAGGGACTTTTGATGATCCTCAGTTAGCACTCCAAAACCTTCTACTTGCTTCAAGTTTGTGAGTGAAACAAAAGACAAACCAAAGCAGAATGCAGTCCTGAGTTTCCTTGAGCCAGCAGGAACTTTGCCAGCACTTGATTTTTAAAAATCTGGTTTCCTCTGCTGATTCAGTCATGCAAAATTAGCAGCCTCAAGAAGAAAAGGGTAAATGTGAGTGTGCTACTCCTGTTATGCCCAAAAGTGCGTTACATTTCCCATCAGCTCCCTCAAGCAAAACCTGCACACCTGTAAAGCACAGGGGGTCTTTGTTTGTTGTTGTTGTGTTGTTTTTTTGGTGTGGTGTTTTTTGTTTTTTTTTTTGTCTCTCTCTGATGAGACTTTAGGGACATGTGAGCAGCAATGTCTGTTGCAAACCTTCTTCTGGGCTTTGAGTGCTGTCATAGCTCGTACCTGGGGGCTGTCAGCCCAGCCACCATATCTTCTTTCAGCAGAGAAGAAAGAGAACATTACTCTTTCCTTTCCCCTCCATGTGGCAAAAAGCCACAGGGAACCACAGAGCTGTGTCATCCTGAATTGCTGTGACCAATTTGCCAGGGAGCTTTTCCCACTGGAAGCCAAAAGTGCTGCGACTGCTTGTCTGCGTGTGCGTGTACCCTGGGCTCTGTGTTGGAAATGGGGTTGGCAGAGAAGCTCCTGCTCAGCACAACACTGTGAGTGGTTCCCTTGTACCATCCTGGCTGCAGGGGATCATGGAGCACAAGCAGGAGTGAGAACATCTGGCAGTGGCAACCACCTAACACTGCCATGGGCTCAAGTCCCACCTGCTGCATAGTCTGAAATGAAACTGAGTATTTCGTGGCTGACTCATCCAATGAAGGCAAAAGTAAGTGGATCTTCAGGAGTTGGCTTTCAAATATACAAATTAGGCTGCTGCAAAGAGAAAAGGAATACTTTGTCTCTGTTGGCAGATGAAAGGTTAAGGCAATGTTAAAGATCCACCAGAGAAAACTGGAGAATTGCCATCACCTGTGCTCCTAAAAGGAGGTTAAACACCCTAGGAGAAGGTAAGACAGGAAAAAAAGGATTTGGTATCCCTCTGAGGTCCTTTCCAAGGGAATACCTCTGAGGCTCTGCAAATGTGTGATTATCCACATCTGCCAGTGGATAGTGCATTCACAGGGGAGAAAAGTTGCATCCTTGATTAATCAAACAAATGATTTATTAAAAATCAGCAACCCAGTCCAGAAACAATCCACTGTCAGTGGAGTCATGAAACCAAGAGGAGTTAAAAAACAACCAGCTGTGGCACAGCAATGAAACCCTCCAGCAATTAAAGCCCACCAATAAATATTGGCAAGTGCTGGAATGAACTTTTATATTTCTAGAAATTATTTTAGCCATGGAAAATATAAACTGTGTCTTCCCTGCAGACACAGCCAAAACTAATCAAAATACTCCTCATAACACAAAGGAAATACCTCTGGGCTGCGATAAGGACTATGAATGTAGTTCTTTTACGTCTCCACTACCTAATAACAATAAGATGGACTGGTGGCACTGTTTTCAGCACAGAGATTAATAGTCAGGGAGAAACTGAGAAGGAGAAAGTACACTTTCAGTTTTCTTTCCGATGGCTAATTAAAAAGCCCATATCTGAGAGGAAACACTGTGGAAATGAGAGTTATTTGGATGTGCCTTCCCCATATACTATCACTCTGCTTTGTGAGGAATGCTTTATTAACGCTAATCTCATCCCTGTGCTTTGACAGAAGTTACAGTTTCCTTCCTTTGCAGCCGCTAAGGCTCAGTTCTATTACAGGGTTTGTTTAATGGGAGCTTTATTATTTTACTAAATTACCTCATCTTCTGGGAACAAACTTAACCTTGAACTACGAAGCTAAATGTCTTTTTAATGATGCAAGTCTGTTTGGAAATTGTTCTTTGATGACTCTAAATTTTCTTCATTCTGCATGTTTAATATGTGAAATATACACAAAAAAGTAATTAATTTCTGCAGGCTTTCCTGATTCGGTATTTAAAATCAATTTGCTGCAATTATTAAGGTTAAGACAAGAGGGAACAAACACTCTTAATAGTATTCAGGCACCAGAGAGGAGCCCCTTGTAATCATTAGGGAACCCCTCTTCAGTAAACTGGAAAATTATACAGTACTGATGCTAAATATTCCATATTGAAATGTTTAAATGCTAAGATAATATAAATAAAACTCCTAGGTGCATTTTGGAATGGAGCCTTCTTGTGCTGTCATGAAACCTAATGAGAAACTGTGAGAAACAATGAGAAGCTACCATTAACCCAAGTGAGATGGTGATTTGATCCATACTTTGTAGTCAGACCAAATGGATGTGATTTTCTAGAAGTCTATGGTACCGTGGATCTCTCTGATTCCAGGGAAACAAGGCTTTGGCTACAAGGCGGTTGTCTCAGCACAGAGGGTGAAGCAGGGTACAGGGCTATTTTGTTAAGATCTGATGTACACTAGAGGAATTACTCTCTTGGTTCCTGGTTGATTCCCTCCCAAATGCCTCTGAGTTGCTGAAAACCCACACAAAAGACTTCTTGACTCTGGAAAAATGTGTGTCTATGTTTAGGGTGTGTGCAGTTTGGGTACTTCTGAGGCTGTATTGCCCAGAGGTCACCTTTGGGCTAAGCTGGGGGCAGTGTTTTTTGTTTGTGTGAGACTTGAGTGGGAAGAAATACATGAAAACCAAACAGAAATATGCTGTTTGCTAGTTGGGTAGACACACTGTGATGACTTATCTGTTTAAGAATACTGTTAAAACTTGTGAACTTCTTTCCACATCTCCATTCAGAAAAGTCCTGTACCTTCCTGAAGTAGGAGCAGAGGTCTGGGCATAGCCTCCCCTTCATCATCAAGCTGTAAGACCCACACAGCCAGGCACAGTCTCTCCAGTGCTTCCTGGAGTGGAGACACTGAGTTGCTCCAGACCTGCTGCATGTGTGTGCACACACATCCCTTGCCTGTCACCTGTGAAAAATGGTTCAGGCATCTGGGGTGGCTAGGAAATTAGCATTGGAAAGATTGATGCTTTGGGGAAACAGCAGTTTCTTCCCAGCCACTATATCTCCAAGTGAGAGAGCCCTGAAAGAAATGGCAAATGTGTCAGGTTGCAATACCAGAGTAGCTCATCTGGGGTGCCAAGAGGTTCCCAGGAGAAAAAGATACCAGGACCAAAGGAACAGGCTGGATAAGTTGTTCTGAGGGCTCCAGACAGCCCTTACCTCCATCTGGCTTCCAGTTTTGCCCCACACTGCTAAGGTATTAGAAGTAGAGTTGCCGTGAGCAGGTCACTTTTAGTATGATTTCTGTTCAGCCTTTCTCATCCTATGAAATAGTCCTGGCACATCTTGTGAAAACAAATTCTCTGACTACAGCCTCAGAATTGGCACTAGTTATTTCTTATGTTGTTAGACACCCAAAGTCAGCTACATATCATCCAGAAGAAAAATCAACAGTTCTGATACCTGTTTTCCTGGTCCTGAGAAGTTGCAAAGCTCGTCTGAGCTCAGAGGAAGAGAACTGGATATTCTCATCAGATGATCCACTCTTCTACCATACTGCATCACAATCACTCCAGGTCAAACTTTTTATCCCTTTTTGGTGCCATGCCAGTAAAACCACCCCTCATTCCCTTACTGCAGCTTTTTTATATAGAGACTTCTTCACTTGCCCCAAGGAATGCTAGTTAGTTGACCTGAAAAGATCACAATCAACCAAGTGCTTCCCCGCCCACAAACTTTGTATTCCCTCCAGCACCCCCATTCCTGTAATAGTCTTGGGCTGCCACAGTGTTATGAGTCTCTGAAAAAGTCTCTTGCCCTGCTAAGCAGGACAGCCAACTTTCCCCTAGGCAGACTTTCATAGGCACATGTCAAAATCTTTTCCAGGCGAGAGCCGTGGGACAACATAACGCTGTGGGCATCAGAAAACTTAGGGAGGAGGTCTGGCTCAATTCATTATTTGGGGATAGCAGCTATTCCACGTTACTTTCCAATGAGATGGGGATGATTTGGGTGTGGACTGGGTTACAGTGTCATTTAGTCCTGTTTGTCTTAATGTACTCTGCCATTTTGTTTCCCCCAGCACCTGGGATTGTCGGGGAACCTTATGCCAGTGCAGGCCCAAGGTGTCTCTGAACTGAGTATGGAAAGAGCACTTGCCTTGCACAAGGGCTCCCCTTGTGCCTTAAAAACTGCAGCTTGAGCACCTCTGCTTTATTCCATCTCTGACTGTAGTGTGAAGATAAAAGACCCTGCAAGAAGCCACTGAAAGTGAAAAGTCTGTATTTCCTGCAGATCTTTTACGTGCCAAGAATATATTTTCATATTTTCTTCTCCCTGGTTCTAGGGTTAGGGGCAAGTTTTAGCACTACAGTTTCGTGGCATTGCTTGGAAATTCAGTTGACAGACAAGGTCCTGCTGTGCTACTAAACATAAACATTTCACCTTCTTGTTGTATTAAGCCTTGGCTGGATTATTTTTTATCAACTTTTTTTTTTCCCCCGAATGGGAATGCAAGCAGCTGAAGCCCAGTGAGAAAACATGAAAATAGATTTCTAGGAAAGTAACCAAAAGGGCTTTACCAGCACGACAAGTTGCTTATCAAGAACTATTTTAGGAACGTGAGGAAATGAAACTTTGATGAGAGAGTTCCAAGAGGGAAGATTTACTAGGGAGCTGAGGGTTCAAAGCAGGATGACAGCACAGCTATCAGGAAACCTTCTCTGCACCTGTTTCTCAACCAGCTGCCTAACCATACTCCCCCTCCTTTCTGCTGGCAGCTGAACAGCCGAGATCTGCATCCTCTTTTGTACTAATCCGCTCCACCGTCTGTCTGGAAATGTTTGCCAGTCAGTTCATCCCCTCCTCCTCCTGAGCACAGACATAAGACACAGTTTCTGATTTTAATGCCCAGCTGTGCTCCAGAGACCTCATATAAATCCAAGTCACACTCTCAGAGAACAGGGTCTCAACATGCCTCAGTTTCCCATCTGTACAAGGGAAATATGTTACAGCTTTCCTTCCCTCTTTATAGTGTCTGTATGCTATCTAGTGAGGTATCGGGCTCCTCAGGCTGGTAGATACCTCCTTCACCTCCTTCCTATGTCCAGCATCTAATGCCAAATGAACCGCCTCAGCTTCAGCTTACAGGTGCTGTCCTGATTTAATGATGCCTGAAGCATTTCTATTTTGGTCCATTGGTGCAAATTTACTGCAAATCAAAGCCCTCTTAAGGATGGGGATGAAGTGTAGTCTTCCCCTGTGCCACAGCTTTGCACATGGGCACTTTGTGAGATCTCCTCCGAGCTGCAGGGCTGAACCTATTCGTTTAACAGGCAGTTTTGCCTTCCTCCTACAGGCTCTTCCCCTGGAGAAGTGCCCAAAACTCTTACTTGTTGTGCCAGATCCCAGAACATTGCACTTCTGCCCCTGTGCCATGATAAGCCAGCACGGATGGCCTTGCTGAAGTCAGCAGAGCATCGTACAGTATCTTGGTTTCACATGGGATTTCGGAGTCAGTTTAGCATGACGAAGCTAGACACCTGGGCACCAAAGAAGGCTCACATCCCCTTTTGGTGTCAGCAAGTGATTCTAAGTCTAGCTAAATGACAGTAATTGGGAACAATATCCACCTCAGCCAAACTGCAGCTCTATCCCAGATGGAATTGTTGACTTTCACTGGTCGCAGCACCAACCAGCCTTCCCCACTTGTCAGCTTTTAGGAAGGAGTGGGACTGTGGAGCAAATAGTGCAACAGACTTCTTGTCAGAAAGGCTAGGACAGGGTGACAGAGCCTGCTGGTCCCAGGGGCATCCTCAGATGCTCTCCCCAGAGCTGCACAGTGGTGGCCCAAGCTGCAGCGTGGGGTGGATGCGGTGGTCAGCAAAGCCTGGGTCAATAAAACCTGGAAAGCAAATACGGCTGCAAAGCCTGCCTGCAGGCATCGTGGGGGAGATGCCTCTCTGATCTCTCATCACCCACACACACATGGCATGCACTGGGCTGGTGACAGGCTCAAGGCAGTGAAAACAACCACCCACAGCCCAACACCCATCTGCCATCTTAGCAAAACTGGTGGTGTGAGGGGGATATCGACAGGTTTTTGGGCACTTGCTCCAATAAAGTCCACGCTGGCTGTTTGAACACTCTTGCTTGAGCCTTGTTCTTGCTTGATCCCACATTAGAGAGGGCTGCTGGGTTTCAGGCAGCACTAGAGGGGCTGATCTTGGGAGATGACACATGGAAAGTGACTCCAGCCATGGTGGTGAAGAGTCATGGGCAGCTTGCAGAGGAAGGACCAATCCAGAGGATCTGATTATTTGTCCACTCCTCAGCCACAGTGCAGGGATGCCAGCACATCTCCACTTTGGGGGGTCAGAACCTTGTGGAGACTTTCCTTTGAAGCATTGCTTTGACACTGTGCATCGCAGAGACAGAGAGGGCAGAGCTGGCTCCCGCCGGAGCATGCCCAAGGAGCCTAGGAAAAGGGGACTTCTCTCAGAAAAGTGCTGTCCTCTCTGAACTTGAACTATATCCCATAATGATGGATTTCAAATAAATGATGGCCCACTTAAGATAGATGAGGAGTCGGCATCAAATTCCCGAGCTTTTCCCTGATAATGAGAAAATAACTTTTAATGTCTGATATATTATATCAAGTTCATTACCTCCTTAAAGAAAATTATTCTTATTTTAACATCCAGGGCTGAAATACTTTCTTCTATGTGTGAGCAGTTTTAAGGGCAGAGCTGTCTCAATCACATTAGGCTCCACTTTACATTGTTTCCTCTGCTCTTTTCCATCCATGTCCTCCCTTTGCTCACAGACCTTGCCCTGGTTGTTGGCTACTATAAGGATGGCAGAGGTGGAAAGAGTAGCTGACTACAAATGAGAGGCAAGGTGTGGGCTATGCACTTGGAAAATTTGGTCAGATATGTATCTTTCAGTATATGAATGCCTCTGTGGTTTTCAACAAACTGATAGGATTGTTGCTCCCATCACGGCTATTGTTGTTACTCAGGAGAACTGGAGGATTCATCCCAAGTACTAGACCTTCTGAATTAGGGAGAAAGGTACAGAGAGTATGCTACAAAAGCTTCCAGTAGGAGATGTATACACAGTGTACGTGCACACACCCCCTCATATATAGATGTCTCCTATCACTGTACAGGTCTCTAGGAAGCAGGAGTATGTTCTCAGTGCCTGGCCACAGTGAATGTGTCTTCCCTGTCCCCACTGCGTTCACAACCAGGAGGATCCCCTAAACTTTGGGGCTTTCATGACCAGTTTCCCCATATCTGATTGCACAATCAAGAGTTGGCTTTGGCTGATCTCTGCTTTGGGCATCTTTTCTGCCTGGACAGGGAGCTCAGCCTGGGCTGAGCCTGTTCCAGGCACCACACTGATGTCTTTGATTACAATGATGTCTTTGAGACATCTTATAGCAGCAAGACTGTGCTTCAAGCTGAAGAGACAGGATAGAGTGGATGTTGTTGCATCCTCTGTAGAAAACTCCTGGGACAGTAAGACCAAGTCTTGAAGCTTTCACCCAACAAGCTTTGACCCCCTTGGAAAAGGTTGCCTTTTCCCTCTTTCCTTCCCCCTCCCTTAGCAAAACGGCTGAGCATGTGCCAGTCCTGGGGCACCAGGACACCATGCCACTCTGCTGCAGCTATCCTGTGACAGCCTGACAGGGCTGGTAGGTGTTTGGGGCCAAGAGGAAACCCAGCACCTTTGCACACTGGAGCCATTTACAATGACTTTTGTTGCTGATGGCACATGTTTGGTTGTACTTGTTAAATCTTGTTAAACAGGAAACAGGTTTCAAGGCGAGAGGGTCCCTTAGAGTTCAAGCTCCCGCTTTCAAATGTTCTTACAAGATGCACAATTGGCACTGACTTACAGGAAATGTTTAATTGGAGTCGGAAGGCGCTGGCTCCACCGACCTTGTATTACATTCCTCTGTGTGCTCCTTTCACAATGATTTTCACCTATTGCTGAAATCAGTGATTTATTTATACCAACCAATGCCATCAAGGGGACGAGCAGACCATGGATATGCAGTGAACTGAAGGGAGGAGCAAGCAGCAAGGAATAGTCTTA
Source organism: Empidonax traillii (assembly GCF_003031625.1). Lineage (NCBI taxonomy): Eukaryota > Metazoa > Chordata > Aves > Passeriformes > Tyrannidae > Empidonax > Empidonax traillii. The sequence continues at coordinate 1,109,111 of NW_020955287.1, read as the reverse complement.
TGAAGGAGAAGGGGCTGCCGCAAACCCAAGAGTGACATATTTATGAGTCCAGTATCGGTTGCCTGCACTGATAAGCCACGGTCATTAAAGGAAGGAAAAGTCACCTTTGTGTATATAAAATATACAAGATTCATAGTCTGAAAAGACTTGACAGGAAAACATTAGGTAAATAAAGGATATCCCATAAAGCATAATGTGAAAATCAAATTACCTCAAAGGGAGGGAGGCTGTCTGTCCCAGCAGTGAAAGTGAGGAAAAATGAAATTCCTCTTTCCCATCTCAAAGCTGATTTGGCTTTAGGGTTTTGGGTGGATCTAGAAACATTGTTA